>NC_134889.1:13930338-13937838 GCF_041734735.1 Babylonia areolata
CTACACCATCATGTTTAGTTTACATTAAAGCTCCACGCTCAGTTTACACCACACATCCGTGTTTAGTTTACATCAGATCTCCATGACTGACGGAGTCTCCCGTCTTTATGCCACTAGAGCACAGCATCCTCCAGCGAGAGTGGTCAAGGGCATCAGTTTCCCAGGAAGCGATGTCTATGTCACAGGCTTTGAGGTTTGTCTTCAAGGTGTTCTTGAAGCACTTGCAGGGTCTACCAAGTTCGCGGTGGCCTTCCTTCAGCTGGCAATACAAGAGCATCTTCGGGGTCCTGCTGTCTGTCATGCGGACAACGTGTCCTGTCCAGCGTAGCTGGCACTGGATCAGCAGGCTTTCGATGCTGGGCAGGCCGCTCGTCTCTCCATGCTTAGTTTACATTACACCTCCCTGTTTAGTTTACACTACATCTCCTTGTTTAGTTTACACTACACCTCCATGTTTAGTTTACACTAAAGCTCCATGCTTTGTTTACATCACACCTGCATACCTAGTTTACAATACACCTCACTGTTTAGTTTATACTGAAGCCCCATGCTTAGTTTACACCACCCCTCCATGTTTAGTTTACACCACACCTCTGTGTTTAGTTGACACCAAATCTTAACGCTTAGTTTACATCACACCTCCATGTTTAGTTTACATCAAAGCTCCATGTTTAGTTTACATCAAAGCTTCATGTTTAGTTTACATCAAAGCTTCATGTTTAGTTTACATCGCACCTTCACATCTAGTTTACAGTACAGCTCCATGTTTAGTTTACACTTAATCTCCATGTACACTACACCTCCACAATTCAGTACACACGTCACGTCATTGTTTAGTACGTACTTCAGTGTTTAGTTTACACTACACTACACTACACTACACTACACTACACTACACCTCCGAGTTTAGTATACAACTCCATGGGGAAAAAAATAACAACGCTGGACTGACCGATGAATTAGTGATAAGACTTCCTGGTTGTTATGGACGGTTCAGTAGAGGAGAGGGGTGAGGGGGGGGGAGAGAGAGGGCGATGGGGGGGGGGGGGGGGAGAGGGCGATGGAGGGGGGTGGGGGGGGGGGGACGGCACGACGAGTCAAGGACCAGTCGTCGCTGAATATATTAATGACACTGTCTGGTCGGGCGTGTCGTGGACAGTTAACTCTCTGCGCATGTGGCGACCCATCTCCCTCGCCACCCTGTCCCCCCCCCCCCCCCCCACACACACACCCGCCCCTCCCCGTCTCTCTCTTACTGAAAGCAAAGAGTAGGTACCATAGCAAAAGAAATTAACAGCTCGTCGCCATTCTGGAACAATTTAATAAATATGGGATGTGGAAAAAGAAGAAGAGAGAATAGAAAGGGATATCAGTCTGGATGACTGGTTCACTCATTTGATTGACTGAATGATTGATTGATACGGATACTTACATAGCGCCTATCCTCAGTCGGAGACCAAGCTCTAAGCGCTTTACGAGTACGGTGTCATTTGCACATCTGCCTACCTGGGTAGAGCCGATTGACGGCTGCCATTGGGCGCTCATCATTCGTTTCCTGTGTCATTCAGGCACGCACACATATACGCTCAGACAGACATGTAACATTCTACGTGTATGACCGTTTTGTTTATTCACCCCGCCATGAAGCAGTCATACTCCGTTTTCGGGGGTGTGCAAGCTGGGTATGTTCTTGTTTCCATAATCCACTGAACGCTGACATGGATTACAGGATTTTTAATGCGCGTATTTGATCTTCTGCGTGCGTATACACACGAAGGGGGTTCAGGCAGGTCTGCACATATGTTGACCTGGGAGATCGTAAAAATCTCCACCCTTTACCTACCAGGCGCCGTCACCGAGATTCGAACACGGGACCCTCAGATTTAAAGTCCAACGCTTTAACCATTCGGCTATTGCGCCCGTCATTTTAAGGGAGTCTTCCAAGACAGCAACGAAGAATGTGATGAGCAATGTGATTTTGATGTAGAATTATCTGAAGAAACAAGACCATATTTTAAATAAGTGGTTATTCAAGCTATATCCAAACTCAAGAACGGTAAAGCAAGTGGAACAGATGATATATCTGCCGGAATGTTAAGAGCTAATGGTAAAGATGCTTGCTTCCTTTTTACAACACATACAAAATTATTCAAAACTATTTTTGAACATGGCGTTTACCCTTGTGAATGGTCAAAAGCTATCATGATATCAATATTTAAGAAAGGTGACCCTCATAACGTTGAAAACTAGAGGAGTATCTTTATTAAGCATCATTTCCAATTGCTATGTACAACGGTATTGAATTCAAGATTATGAATGGCTAGAAAACAATCATCTAATTTCTGAAAGTCAAGCAGTTTTTCGTAAAACAACAACAACAAAACCTACCCACTCTACTGTTGATCATGTCTTTAGATTATATGTTACAGTCCAGAAATGTATATAAGAAAAGTATTCTTTAAGTAGAAAAATGTACGTTGCTTTCGTAGATTTCAGAAGCTTTTCTTTCTGTTCGACATGATATACATTTAGAATGTATCAGAAACAATGGAGTGAGAGGAAGGTGTTTTTTGTTCTTGTGTTTTGTTGTTTTTTTGTTTCTCTGAGACAAATTTATGTTTCATTATTGTCATGTGAGCGTTCAAAGTTCGATTTGTCAGAAATGTTTGAATTTCTACTGGAATAAGTTAGGGTTGCGTTTTGAGTTTCACATTATTTTCATTACTTGCAATCAGTTAACAAACAAAGTAGAAGAAAAAGGCACGCATGGTATTCATTTATTTCCAGAAATCATGGAATTATTTATTTGAAGATGGTGTACCATTACTGTCGACTACTCCAAAGGGACTACAAGACCAACTTAATTTACTTCAAGCATGTTGTAACAAAATGAAGTTAAATATGAATATCGACAAAGCAAAAGTAATGGTATCTATAAAGGGGGTATTCTTGGGAAAACATGAAGAAAGGTTCTATAATGGGAAAAGACAAGAGGCGATTAACAACTATAATTATCTAGAATTTAATTTAACAACTATGATTAATGTTGAGAAAGGCACAATCCATTCAGCAGCTTAAAGGAAGAAAGTCGCCACACAACTGAACAGAGTGTTTAAAAATATATAAGAAAATGTCAAGGGCTATCTTCTTTGAAAATTTCCTTACATAAATATCCAGCCAAAGTTGTTATATATGAATTAGAGGTGTGGGGGTTAAACAAACTTGAACATAAATATATTAACAAAGTGCACTTAATGGCATGTAAACGGTACTCGAAGTTTCAGCTAGGACTCCAAATAAGATGGTGCATGGAGAATTGGGGATATATCCAGTGTATATTTAGTCTTACATTGCATGCTTACGTTACTGGTTCAAACTGTTGCAGATGGATATTGAAAGGTTACCTCACAACGTTTATATTACACTATTTGAGTTAAGACAAATTAGGTCAAAACTGCTGGGTAACAAAAGTAAAAGACATTTTGTCCAGTGTCTGGCTACAATAAGGTGTGGGGGATGTAAAGGGATTTTGACTATATTCAAACAAAGACTTGTTGACTGGTCTTTTCAAGAATGGGGTGGAACTATTAAGAAACGTGACAGATATGGTAATCATACAACATTTAAGACTTTTGAAAAGGAATATTTTTAAAATGTTTATGACATGAATACATATTGTTTTCGAGTTGCCGGTGAATGTGAAGACTGAATGTACTCCCTCTTGTCAAAAACATTCAAAGATATAGCACATCTGCCCAAGATAGGAATTGTCCTACTTGTTGTAATGAAGATGAGAATGAAAATCCCTTTCTGTTTCAGTGCGTGCTAGATAACGATCTCATGGTAAAGTTTCTCAAAGAACTGGCGACAGTACCGACTTATCAGTGGACGACTCAAGCAACAAATGTACACCATAGATACAATGTATCAAGTTATGTCTTTGATACAATCGATAGAAGGAAGAACAATACCTTTCAGATGTAATAATGGTACCGAGCTCCAAAAAACCTCCAGACATGTAAAGGGATATGGATTTCCGTTTTAATGAAGCAAAATATATATGCATGTCTGTAATCATTTATATCACCCCACCCACTACCACCACATACCCTTTTCACTCGCCATAATACTATTGAGTCCTGAGCTCTCTCTCTCTTTATATCAGTTACCCATCCTGTGATGTTGCTGCGCGCGCGCGCGCGCGCGTGTGTGTGTGTGTGTGTGTGTGTGTGTGCGTGCGCGCGTGCGTGCGTGTGTGTTTATGCAGTTCATTGACAAGCCTTCCAAAACGTGCACGAACTAGGCGAGCGAGCTGCGCTCTGCACAATACATAAATACGCAATACATAATCCCGGGCACAACGTGTAATCCCACACCACTCACTCAAAGTAATGGCTACAACCGCCTTGTCATTATCGGACATACCAACTAAGGAGGGGGTGGGGGGGCGGGGGGGGAGAGACTTGGTTGCCTTTTTTTTTTTTTTTTTTTTTCGTTTTCTTTCCCCCCCCCCCCCTATTCTAAGGCTTGGTACACACAGAATGACGGACTACTCGCGTTTTCGTCGTTGGAGAAAACTGGTCTTCGATCGTCATGAAAAAACAAATCGTGCTTGTGTGTTTTTCTTTTTTCTTTTTTGTTTTGTTTTGTTTGTTGGTTTTTTTTGTTTTTTTTTGTTTTTTTACCATGAGTGAGTGGCACACACTGAGATAGAGAAGAAGGAGGCAGAAAGACAGACAGACAAAAAAGGAAGACAGACAGACTGACACAGACAGAGAGAGAGAGAGAGACAATGAGAGAGACACAGAGAGAGAGAGAGAGAACGAGAGCGAGAGACAGAGAGAGAGAGACAGAGAGAGAGAGACAGAGAGAGAGAGTTTCTTTGTTTCTAATAATAATAAGAAGGAAGAAGAAATAATTTTGCTCTAAGCGCTCTACAACGACAATAGTAAAAAAAAAAAAAAAGAAAAAAGAAAAAAAAGAAGATATTATATATGTATATATAAACATCCATCCAAAGCACGTTCACACACACACACACACACACACACACACTTCCATATACAATACCACTCTCACCGGACACATCACACACCACTATACCCATCCAATGCACATATTACAACGCCCAACACCAACATAATAATATCGCAATACTTAAAACAACATCATAATACTAAACAATTATATAAAACTAATCCCTATGTTTAAAACTGGTCACATACATCACAATGCTGAATTAATACTTTAATAGATAACTAAAATCACAATATTCAGAATCAGTCTTACCCCCCTCCCCAAACGAACAATTCAGCAACATTCACAGAATATCTAAAACCAACCACAATACTTAAAACAAATCCCAATACTTAAAGAATGCATACTAATGTCAATATCCAGTTAAAACATTCAAAACATTAAACACCAATCGTGTACATGACAACGCCCAAACAAGCAAAACCCAAGGTTCAACAACACCACCAAAATCAGTCCCACCCTTGCTCCCTGCCCTCCACACAACACCCCAACACACATGTCTACGTAAAGGAAACACAAGCACACACCCACACTATCGCAGGCATCTAGAGATCAATTATGACAGTTTTAAAGACGGGCGCAATAGCCGAGTGGTTAAAGTGTTGGACTTTCAATCGGAGAATCCTGGGTTCGAATCACGGTGACGGCGCCTAGTGGGTAAAGGGTGGAGATTTTTACGATCTCCCAGGTCAACATATGTGCAGACCTGCTAGTGCCTGAACCCCCTTCGTGTGTATACGCAAGCAGAAGATCAAATACGCACGTTAACTCACTCAGTACGGCCAGTCCTCTCTTCTCCTCTACACAGACCCCTCGGATGTCCAGTGGGTGTCTGAATGACCCAACCTTTAGCTTCCGTCGTCAGAATTGTGGTATTCTTTGTCAACATTCACCTCTTCAGTATAAGAGCCTTCCACTTGCTATATTTTGATGATGGTAATTGGGGTGAAAGGCTGTTAACTTCGTCTCTTTCGCCGTTCGTATGGAGAGAGTTAAAGATCCTGTAATCCATGTCAGCGTTCGGTGGGTTATGGAAACAAGAACATACCCAGCATGCACACCTCCGAAAGCGGAGTATGGCTGCCTACATGGCGGGGTAAAAACAGTCATACACGTAAAAGCCCACTCGTGTACATACGAGTGAACGTGGGAGTTGCAGCCCACGAACGCAGAAGAAGAAGAAGAAGACAGTTTTAAAAATATGAGTCTTGCGGTTGGTCTTGAATGTGGAAATGGACTGGGAGTGTCTTGGCAAGGAATTCCACTGGACAAGGGCGGTGAATGCATAGATCTTTGACCGAAAGGGGAGGCAGGGGAGGACTGGAGAATGCGACTATCTGATGATGAACATAATTTTATGGTGAAGAGATCTGAGAGACAGTTTGGTGAAGAACCAGAAAAGGTATGAAAGCAATGTGTGGAGAGTTTATAATAAATCCTGGACTGTGTCGTCAACTAGTAAGTGTAAGTGTGTGTGTGTGTGTGTGTGTGTGTGTGTGTTGTGTGTGTGTGTGTGTTTCTGCGTGTGTCTGTGTCTGTATGCGCGCGTTTGTATTCATCTCTCAACCCCAATCATAATTTAGATATATATTAATTTGACCTTGACGTCCAAATTCACAACATATTTATGTTCTGGCAAAAAACAAATCACTATACCAAACTTCATATCCCCCACCCCCCATCCCACTACCCAAAGAAAAAAGGCCATATTTTACTTCGAATTTTGACATTATCTCTTTTTTCTTCTTCTTTTATTTTGTTCTCGCTGACCATATCATTGTACCAAATTCGATACAGATTGTGCACACCTCTTCTCTCTTTCACGAAGAACCGTTAACTGTATGACCTATCGATATCATATGCAAAGTTGTGACCTTGACCCTTAACCTCGGATTTTGAATTTCTTTAGGATCAGCCTGTACCCATGATTAGACACAACAGGCTACCAGGTTTGACATTTATTTTCAAAAAAAAGGTGTAAGATACAGTTTCTGTCAAGCTTTTCTTCTGTTGTATCACATGATGACTGCATGTCCTAAGACCTCTCACCAAACTTACCACATCAACATAAAGTGGGTGACGACTGATTCATTTTTACCATCTCACCATGATAAATTCCTTGTCACTTGTAGCCGTCGAGAAAAATGCCAACGTTAAAGTTTATCACACACACACACACACACACACACGTACACACGTACACACACACACACACACACTTGTCTGCTCTGATCTCTCCCTGCTCGGTCTCCACACACCTCAATCAAGTGAGACAACAGTCAATCAGATTACTCTGCCTGAAGAGTGGGAAGGGGTGCGGGAGAGACAGCCACAGAAAGAGAGATGGGGCTGGGGGGGGGGGGGGGGAGAAAGAGAGAGAAGGGGAAGAGACAGACAGACAGAGGGTGAGAAACAGAGACACAAACATAAAGAGAGAGAGAGAGAGGAGGGAAAGAGAGACAG
>NC_134889.1:13942838-13980338 GCF_041734735.1 Babylonia areolata
GCCTGTGTTATACTATCTAGTAAACACCCATCCTCCATTTTGGGTTGAAAACTATCCATACTTGCAAAAGACCCCCCCCCCCCCTCCCTCGAAGTAAAAGAAAAAGAACGAATGAAGGAAAGTTATTATGACCTCATTTCGAAAAGAAAGAAAGAAAGTAAGTTACCATGAACTAATGATGATTCAGTTTCCTATTTGTGTGTTGCTTTTCAAGGTGTTCAGTGCAGAGGTAATTCTAAAAAACAACAACAACAAACAAACAAACAAAAAACCAATTAAAAAAACCAGCAAAAACGAAAAGCCTACATGAGATATCCATGTATCATTGAAAACCAAAGTTAGAGCATGACGTCCCTTCGCGATGCATTACAATGTTTCAGTAGCCGATGTTGCTGTTTTTTGTTGTTGTTTTTCTCACTTCCAGCCCAGCTAGTATAATCCGTGAAACAGTACGGCAACTGGCTCCTGCAAAGGGCAAAGTACCCAGTAAACGCCCACCTCAACTTTTGGGTGAAATTTGTGCAGGGTGGGGGAGAGCGCTTACAAGGTAGTTTACGGTACACGCACACTGTATGCATGCACACAACGCGGTCTGATGGAGAAGGGACCTCTTATGTTCACTCTCTCTCTCTCTCTCTCTCTCCTTTTTTTCTGTTTTTTCCAGGATTCATATAATTAAGCTTGTGATTACTGGAATATTCATTTGTACGGGCTGGGGAGGGGGTGTGCAGGGAGGGGAGATCCCCCCCCCCCTCTCTCTCTCTCTCTCTCTCTCAGTAATACCTCTTTTTTTTCTTGTAATCTCTTTCAGTAATACATCTCTCACGCACACACCCCACCAACACGTAGGTACCAAACGGGTACCCACACACGTGCAAAAACATGCAAAAACAACGCCTCACCCCCAACTCCTCACACCTATCTGCTCACCTGCCCTAACACATAGAGAGAGAGAGAGAGAGAGAGAGAGAGAGAGAGAGAGAGAGAGAGAGTGAAGAGACTCTCAGAGAGAGAGAGAGAGAGAGAGAGAGAGAGCAAAAACACTTTCAACTCGAGCCACACCTACCTCAGCTGCTGACGTAATTCGCAGCTGCCGTTGACGTAATTTTTCTTCCCGCATCTTGCGCGCCTCGTACCTCTGTGTGACGTCACCTCTCAGCAGTTTGAGTTCCCTGGGGCTTGGCTTTGCTCCCCCCTTCTCTTCACTCACTTCGTGGTACTCTGCGAAACGGATTGGGAAGCACTGCTACTGTATCTGCATACTGATCGTAACTGATCGTAATCTAGTCACCTTGAGAGAGCCGAAAGTTTACACGCTGCAGGTCTTCTGATACAAGAGAAGCATCTGTGGTGACTTTCTGTGAAATGAATTATCCCCCCCCCCCTTAATAAACAAACCAAAAAAACAAACAAATGAATCATCGCTTGTGTTTGTGAACACCAGTTGGAAAAAAAGCGAAAACTCAGACGCTGCACCTAACTTCTGTGCCTTTCAAGCAGAATTGTACACAGCTAATTATTGCAACACTACACATTTGTTTCCTGGGCGCTTTGAAAATGGATATGAATCACTGATGGTTCATAAAGTAGATCCATGGGATGTTATAACAAACACGAGTTGTTTTTTTCTTTAATTTTTTTTTTTTTTAAATCTTGCATTGGTTTCTTCAGGTCTGTCTCTAGTATACTATACAGTCTGCTTCCAAGAAGGGTTGTTTCACTTCCCCACATTTTCCCCTTTTTTTCCATAAAAAAATTGACGATTATGACCTGAAGGTATGCCAGCATTTGTATCTGTGCAGAGCTGATCAGAATGCTCAACATTTGGAGTGACCCTCTGAAATCGAAGGCAGTCTGGGACTGCCAAGAATTATGGTAAAGAAGTCCCTGCGAACCCCAAGATTTTTAACTTGTCTGAAGTCTTGATCTCAAAGAAAAATAGGTGTCATACATGCACAATGTGTGAGATGACAAATAAAAAACTGGAATCATTTGATATGACATTCTGTTCCTCAAAAGGGGAGAAAGAGAGAGAGATCAAGAGATCAACCCTAGCTTGGACTACACAAGCATGATATATATATATATACTTTTTTTTTAATGTAACATGCTTCATACTTTTCATAGTTCATCACAACTTCATGTCAGATCACTAATTCAGTAAATGAGAGTAAATTTGGTTTCATCAGCATTGTATAACGGAGATAATGATGGAAATCAATAAGTTTTAAATTATCTGTCTGACAAGAACTGTGTGTGTGTGTGTGTGTGTGTGTGTGTGTACGCGCGCGCATTCTTTGTTGCTTGCCTGCTTATTCGATTTACCAACTTAAAAAGAAAATCTTATATTGACAGGTGAAGACAGACCTTGCAGACAGGTCCAGTAAAATAAAAAGATGGATCCACAGAAGCAAAGCTGAGAACTCTATATAAGACACACATTCAGTGACTTGTAACAAGTGAGCCAATTTCACCACAGTCCAGTAAAAGAATAATTCATGATTCATGAAACCAAGAGTAAACAAAAAGTGGAAAACCTACACACACAAACATCTATGTATTATACACAGCAAACACACACACACACATACACAAACATACAAACTCAAGTGAAAATATGTTTCTAATATCATTTGTTATGGGATAAGTTGGGGTTGTTTTTTTTGTTCTGTCCTTCTTTGTGCAAATCTTTGGGCATCACCTTTAACTTCAGCATAGGATGATGGATATATTACACTGTTCTTTCTTTCTTCCCATTGATCTAATCTATTCAAACACCAGCATACAGCAATTATTGTAGTTTTTTTTTAACTGCTAGCTCTATAAAATATGAAATGGAAATGTCACACGGACATCCAACAATACCTGCGCCTGTATCTAAAACCCCCCACCATTATCCCACTATTTGACTATTTCACAAATAAACTGAAACTGATAAAGAATGAGAAACTGCTGTCTGTGTGTGTGTGTGTGTGTGTGTGTGTGTGTGTGTGTTCGATACATGTGTGTGTGTGAGTGTGTCCGATACATGTGTGTGTGTATTTGTATGTGTGATATATATATATATATATATGTGTGTGTGTGTGTGCGTGTGTGTGTGTGTCTGTGTATGTGCCTGTGTGTGACAGTGAGTGTGGTAACTGGGTTATATGCAACTAAAAAATTTTTTTGTAAATATTAGAAAAAAGAAAAGAAAAAAAGACTGAGTAAATAATGGTAAAAAGAGTGGCAATTACTGAATTAGGGAGAGGAAAAGGATAAATTGCAAAGATAAAAAAGAATTTAGCAAATGTTACTTTTTGAGACAGAAGCCAAGACAGACCATCAGAATGATACATGATTAATACCAATGATGGCTGTGGACAAAGAAGAAAAAAATGATAACAAATAAACAAAACTAAAAAAAGAAACGACACAGAAGTAACCCCCATGCTTCCCCCCATCCAGCTGCCCTCCCCCCCCTCCCCACCCCCCAACTGGCTGACTGTTTCAGTATGAATTGAATTTAATAATGTAATTCACTTTTTTGTATCCTAAATTAAATATTACCTGTTTAAACATAATTGTTCGTGCATTTGCAACGAAGGCAAGGGAAATATGGCATCTTTTATTTTATTCAGCCTTCAAATTAAGAGTTAGGCTTGAAAACAAGTTAGCAACACGAATCTTCAACTGAAGGCGGGCACATACGAAAAAAAAAAGAAGAAGAATCAACCACATAATATTTTTATCAAGACGTGAGAGCAACCCTGATAAACGCATAAGTCTGATCCCGATTAATCGTCACCCAATTAAGACCTGTTGATGCTACAACGCACTACTCCCAACAATCCCCTTGTCCGCATTCCCGACCACACTGATGACAAAACCAAAAGTACGAAGAAAAGACTCTCTCACCTGGAGAAACTTTCGCAGGAAAACATCCCATCACGACAAACAACACCTGTGACAACAAAATTCCTCAACTCGAATCATGTCTCATTTTCACATTCCATTCCCGACCAATATTCAGAGTAGAAAATGCTTCACACGGCTCGCGTAGCAGTGCGCTTGCTCTCGGAACAGTGACAAATACCTCCGGGTTGGTTCTTCGCTGTTCGTGTTCACTGGCACACAAAAATATCAACACAGCTCGCGTCGGTCACCAGACAACTTCGGGGAGGGAGAGGGGCAAGGTGGTGAAGGGTAACCACGGGATGCTACTCTATCAAAGCACGAGTTGTTGTGTCGGGTTAACTCCCATGACATTACTGAGAGGGATTTGCGCGACACTCGTTGAGCTGCATGGGTTACCTTGGAGCTTTAACAATTTTCCAGTCTTCTATAGAATTAGCGTAGACTTTGGCAAATTGTTGATACTAAGCAAATTTGGTGCTGCTATGATCACACACTGTATATGTAGATGTTAAAGAATCCAATTATTTCGATAAAGTGCAAGGTCCTACATCTAGGGCACAATAACCCCAAAGCTGAGTACAACATGAGACTACACAACAGCGATGAGAGAGTGGTGTTAGAAGCATCAAAAGGCGAGAAGGATCTGGGAGTAATGATGGACTAGGAACTCAAGTTCAGACAGCACATTGAGACACAAGTCAACAAGGCCAACAGGATCTTAGAGCTGATCAGAAGGTCATACCAGTACCAAGACATAGACACAATGAGACAGCTCTTCGTTGCACTGATACGCCCTCACCTGGAAATTGCCAGTGTTGCGTGGTCACCCCGCGACCAGAAAGACAAAGACCTCATCGAGGGTATTCTCAGGAGAGCAACAAAAATGGTCCCCGGGCTGGCAAACAGTACATATGAGGAGCGCCTAGCCAGAATGAAAATACCCAGCATGTAGTACCGTAGGGACAGAGGAGACATGATTGAGGCCTACAAGTTTACTCATGGACTGTATAAAGTGGAAACCCCCTGGTTCTAGAAAACAGTAATAGACAGACCCGTAGGCATAACCTGAGACTCAAGAAGAGGCCATGCAATGGACAAATGCGCCGGCACTACTTCTCCTTCCGGGTGGTGAACCCGTGGAACGCCCTACCAGAATTCTGTAGTCAGCGCCCCTTCTCTCAACGCTTTCAAAGCTAGGCTGGACAATCACTGAGGCAGATCGCATGTACATCTGCTTGGCAGATGTGGTGTAGCGTATATGGATTTGTCCGAACGCAGTGGCGCCTCCTTGAGCTACTGATACTGATACTGCATGTACAAATAGCTGCAAATAGGGAAAAAGAAACAAGAAAAAGTGTTTGGACTTTTGTGATAATAAGTTTTCGAGTACTAAGACCAGACTAAAGGCTGAGAAGCCTAAATATAGGTCTGCAACGATATTATTATTATTATTAAAACTTTTATTTTGAAGAGAAAAAGAAATAAAAAGTATCGAATCGTTTGCTTTTTTTTAAATTTTAAATTAGTAAGGATACATGGGAGAAATAACACACACACACACACACACACACACACACACACATGTGATGATGGAATGCTCAACTCAATCGAATCTTTTAACCGCTCAGTGGATGTGCTTGGACACTTTTTTTCAACAAAAAGATAAGAGTAGGAGAAATAACTCCCGAACCAAAGAGTGTGCCTGAACCGTCCAGCCTTAAGAAATAACCGCTACAGACAACGTTCAGTCAGATGGCATCCAACCTCAGCAATGATATTGGCCTGTAACGTTGGAAGCCTTTTTCAAAAGCAGCCACCACGAGCACGTGACCTATCCCATGACTACGACAACGCCCCCCCGATAGCTTGTGGGTAATTTCGCAGACAAGTGGTCGGAACTGTCACCCAAATTTTGTACAATTTCTTCAAACATCAGAAAACGAGTCTGCCTGTACGCACACAACTACCGTTTCACAAGTTTGTTTTCAAAGAATGTTTGTGTTTCGCATTGTGACGCAGATCGGACTGATGTAGATCGAAATATCAGGGTGAGTTCCGAGTTTGTTGCATTGGCCACATGCACTTTCGGTTTTTGTTGTTTTCTTTTCTTTCCCATACTTGAAGAGTTGAACAACTATGTTTATTATTTTGCTGATCATAGATAAGATGTCATACTATCATTGCCTGAACAATTTTCTGTAATATATTTTTTCAATGGTATGTGTGTTTTTGTCATGATGGGTTCGTCCCTTACTGAAGGTGCACAAAGTTCAAGACGTAGGTGAACATGCAAAGTGAATGATTTTTTCTTTACTTCCTGGTTCCAGCCAGAGAGGGGTTTGTGTAGTAGAATGAGGATTTTTTGGTTTTGCCTGTTTAATTTAAAGTAGATGTGAGTTGAGTAGGTTATTTGCAATTGTATTTACATCATTACAGATACTTCTAACATAAATAGTATCTAACTATGTGAGAAGAATCTGTACCCAGTTCATGAATTGCTTCCATGGACAGTGCTGTACCCAATAATATATTTTGTCCACACTCATGAATTTTGGGGTACAGAATTAGCTTGTCAGGTAGTCACATGTTTATTTGTGCTCCCCCCATGCAGCCTGAATGCTGTTGTCATGGTGACATCCTGCAGAATCTGTACATCACTTTGATTAAGGTCACACATATCCTGCTGTTCTGTCTTAGAGCCATTTCAGAGATGACAGGTCAGACTAATCCATTTGGTTACTAAATATAGTTTTAAAAAACGTGATTGATGGGTCTTGAATTTGCTGAAATTCCAGTTCTGATCTAATGATACTTAACTCCTTAAATAAAGCATCACACTGAATCATACTGACAGGAACCAGTTTAATTGAGTTACTGACACCGTCTTGTAATTAGCATAACCCCACCCACCTTTTAAAAAGTTTTTTTTAGTAATAAATAATAAAGAGAGAGAGAGAGAGTAAAAAACAATAAAGCAAACACCAATAGACCAGACTGATGGAATGATGCAAAGTAGGAAACTTGTAATTTACTACTCAGCTTCTCAACATTGTCAGCAAGCCTTGCATGCATTTCCTCCTGTGTAAATAGAAGTGCTGGCTGAAAATGAAATGGTTCATCGTGAATCTCAATCCAGATTCAGAGCTGTCTGATCTGTGTTCAAGATTGCCTCGTTTTTGTTTTTGTTGTTGCAACAGCTTGCTGAAAGAAATACATTAAAAGTTAAAAGTTCCATTGCCCTTGATGGCTTTCAGGGCAGTGCAGTCATATCTACCATGTCTAGGGCTAGGCATAGGTAGGTGGGGTGCAATCTTCTCCATCCCCCATTTTAACCTTTGAATTCCCCATCCAAAGTTGGGTATCTGTTAACACCTGGGTGGTGTGAGGAAAGTATCTTCCCCAAGGACACAGCACTGTGCCGAAACTGGTCCTTTAATCCAGATCACAAATGAACATTTGTTCATAAGTCAGAATAATCCAGATCACTATAATGAACATTTGTTCATTAGTCAGAGGCATTAATGATTCGGCCATGGCGCCTTGTTTAGAAATGCAGATAACTTGGGATAGTAATATTTTAACTAATCTCTCATAGTCAAGTCACTACATGCACTAATTTGTGACAGTGTCATGTTGGTGAAAATGTGCATGCTGATCATTTTGATATCTGGATTGACTTCATTTTTCTAATCCATGGATATAGTCTCTCTTTTTTTCTTCTTCTTTTTTCTCATAAAGTCAGTCAGTGTTTCATATCTCTGAAATGAATGATGTATTTTTCTGGTCAAGAAGGAAAGTGGCAGAATGGTTAAGATGCTCAGCTGCCAATATGGAGAGTCTGTAAGGGTGTGGGTTCGAATCCTACTCTTGCCCTTTCTCCCAAGTTTGACTGGGAAATCAAACTGAGTGTCTAATTGGTCAGATGAGACGATAAACTGAGGTCTCATGTGCAGCACACACTTGGCACTCTGAAAAAGAACCATTTTTCTGAATGCAGAAATCAAACCAGTTTGTTTTCTTTGAAATCAGTGCATTTTTCTGAACACTGAAACCAGTCCATTTGTCAAATTTCTGAATTCAGCATGTGACAGTGTCTGGTGAGAAAGGATGGTGAAGATTTTTCTCAGTCTCAGCTGCAGTGAACGTATGTGCAGCCCCAGATTTAGCTTGCAAAAGATCAGTTGATGTGTGTCCAATATCCTTCTTGCTTTCCTTCTTTTCTTTTCCCCTTTCTTTCTTTCTTCCTTTCTTTTTTGACTCACTTGTGTAAACAAAGTGAGTCTATGTTTTAACCCGATGTTCAGTTGTCTATGTGTGTGTGTGTGTGTGTGTGTGTGTGTGGTAAACTTTAACATTGCCATTTTCTCTGGAAATACTTTGCCTGCCAATACCAAAGTTGGCTCAAACAGTATGAAAAAAAATCTTCACAGTCATACCAGTAACAGGTTGTAAGTCTCTTGAATTAAGCTGTATTTCATTAACGGTTTATTTCATTGATATACATTCCAAAATCCGAAAAATTATAAAATCTGCTTCCAACTGAGCTAGGCTTACTAGAATGTAGGATGTGTTCAATGATGATGACCTCGTTTGTGTTGTTCACAATTAAAAGGAAAGAAATACAAATTCTGGACAGAACATATACAGTGATACTAACTACACTATCGACGTGTTTACTGCTTATGAATATTCTAAAATGGACACTGAAATAACTGGAATGAACATAAAAAGAAAAATTGATCTGTTGTTTTTTCGGCCCATTGTAGACTGGTTCATCAGTGCAGATCTAGAGTTGTACCATGTGTTGCGGTGGGCTTGAAGCGATGGCAATGTCTCATTTACCACTGAAATAAAATACTAATCGAGAAATTATAAAATACATACACAAAAATTATTTAAACGGCATTATTTTGTCTACTAAAATCACATCTGTTTGTCGCACGAAGAAGAAAACGTCAATTTTGCTGTAACTATTAAATTCAGTCAAATGACGTCAGATGCGCCGCAGCAGTGGGGATCAATCTGCTTGCTTCGGAACTGAACATGCATGGTTCGATCCCTTCTGATTGTGTTTTGTGTGTGTGTGTGTTGTGTGTTGTTGCTGCTGCTGCTGCTGCTGCTTTTTTTCTTCCAAGCTTATTTTATACAGAACACTTTTCAATGATTTTTTTAATCTCTTCCTTTTTTTCCTCATGATTCCTTTACTGGATAAAGCGCGAAGCACAAGTGAGTCTTGAAGGCTTTGCCTCTTGTTTTGTTTTTCTTTTCTCCATTTCTTCTTTTTTTTTATTTGTTCAGCCAGTCTCTGTTTATTTGTCAACTTAATTCATACTGAATATTTCTTCTTTATTTTTCCTGTGTTGACCAGATTACTGAAGGGGTGTCTGCATACTCCATCCTCAGCATCTAATTATGGCCTCTGCAGTAGCAGCTGACTCCACCGACACACTGACATGCAGCGTGTGTCATAACTTCTTTCATGACCCTAAGCTGCTACCGTGTGGTCATCTGTTGTGTCGTGACTGTCTGCTGTCGTGGATGGAGTCAAACAAGAACGCCAGCTGCCCACTCTGTAGACACCGTATCGTGGATGCTGACAGTGAAGGAAATTTAAATGAGATCGCAGACATGTTACCTACAGACCTGTCAATGGTCCGCTTGGTGGAGGCTGAGCAGCTGCTGCACAAGCAACACCAGTGCTGTTCCTGTGAAGAGGTTGTCGCCACAAGTCTCTGTCTCAACTGCAGAGACATGATTTGCAAATCCTGTGCAAAGATGCACATAAAATTTTCTTCCACCAAAAATCATGTGGTTGAAGAATTGTCCAACCTGACGCCAGAAAAACTGTCTGCAAACCACGGCCCGCCCACCTGTGCGTACCATGCCAATGAGGTGTGTACCCTGTACTGCCCAACCCACGAGGAGTTGATGTGCCACATCTGTGCCATGACCCGTCACCGACAGTGCCAGGAAGTGAAGGAATTGGAGGAGAAGGTGTCTGAGGCACACGCCGTGCTGGCAGAGCTGGTGAAGAAGCTGAAGGAAGGACAGGTCCTGATGAACCACAGCATTGAGCAGCTGGACCAGCACCTGCAAGAGACGGAGAAGAAGATACAGACCTTGATGGCAGAGATTGACGCTGTTTGTGACAAGCTGGAGTCGGCTGTCAAGGAGTGTCGGCGCCATCTGAAGGAGCTGGTTCACAGGGCCGGTGCCGAGGTGAAGGACGCGGTACAGGACGGAAAGACCTACCTGCTCCAGCAGAAAGGCAAGGTGACGAGCCACAGCATTGTGGCAGAGCGGATCCAAGAAATCAAGACACACAACGAGGTCAGGACCATGACGGCCGTGATGAAGTCCCGTGTGGACGACATGGACCTCAGCGCCACCTTGCCTGCAGACTTCAAGGTGGTTTCTGCCGTGAAGATGGAGATCAGCTCAGATGTGGTGTCTGAAGTGGAGGCAAAGCTGAGAGAAGTTGCTGAAGTCCGGTGCATCCCTGCTGATGTCAAGGCCCAGCCTGCTGATGTCAAGGCCCAACCAAAGGTGAGACTTAGTTTTTGCCTCTCTAATTTCCTTCACTTTCACAGATTGGACTGGGCTTGTTTTATTTTGTTTTCTTTTGTTTTGTTTTATTTTGTATTTTGAAATGGATGTTTCTTCTGTAATATAGTTATTAATCACAGTAATTTCTTACTGTAGGATTTATCTTCCTGATTTGTTAAAGTATGTGTATGATTTATCATAGTAATTTGCTATTCATAGTTATTTGTTAATGTAGGATTATGATAAATCATTGTTATTTGAAGTTGAAAAAATATCATAGCTATTTGCTACTGAATGATTTGTTTTAGTTCCTTGTTACTGTATAATTTAAGATAGTTGGTTGCTCCTGTATTATTTATCATAGTTATTTGCTGCTGAATAAGTTATCCTAGTTCTTTGTTATTGTATAATTTGTCATAGTTATTTGGTTGTGTATGATGTATCCTGGTTATTTGCTACTGTATGATTTTTCACAGCTATTAGCTGCTGTATGGATTATCATAGTTATTTGCTACTCAACAATTTATCATAGCTATTTGCTTCTGCATAATTTATCATAGTTATTTGCAGCTGAACAAATTATCACAGCCATTTACTGCTGAATGATTTATCTTAGTTATTTGCTAGTGTATAACAACATATAGTTATTTGCTACTGTATAATTCATCATATCTATTAGCAATTGTATGATTTACCATAGTTGCTACTGTACAATTTATCTTATTTACTACGGTATAATTCATCATAGCTATTAGCAACTAAATGATTTATCATAGTTATTTTCTACTGTGCAGTTTCTCACAGTTATTTGCTACTGTATGATTCATCATGCTGATAGCATCGATCTATATAATTTATTTATCATAGTTATTTGCTACTGTATAATTTATCATAGCTATTAGCAACTATATGATTTATAATAGTTGTTTGCTACTGATAATTCCTCATAGCTATTGGCAAGTGTATGATTTTATCTGAGTTATTTGCTACTGTACAATTTATAATCACTGTTACCTGAAGTTCCTTCTGCTTCATCAGTCCAGTAACTGCCAAACGTCAGTCTGTCTTGACCTTTTGTGGTGAGGGGTGGTGGGGAGTGGGTGTGCACGTCTCACAATGCATGAATGTCTGACGTTCCTCACAGGAGACTGGGAAGTTCACTTTAAGCATGAAGCGACTGGCTTTGTCCATGACTATTGTGCAGCCAGTCAGGGACACGGACAGAAGTACTTCAGCTTCAAGGCTTGCCGTTTCCAGTCTCCAGTTGTTTTCATTTTCTGCTTCAGCTGTGGTGTCCTCCAGTGGTCAGCCCCCTGCCACTGTGCTGAAGGTTGACGATGGGCTGTTCAACAAATGACACGTCAATTATAACATGTGTCTTTCTTCGTGTGTGAATGCAGTGTTAGTGCTGGATGCATTGAAGAAATTGAAATCTATGAGCCATAACATGTCATGCCCTACCATACTATGACTGTACCATGCTGTATGTGTAATTTATACCATATCCTACAATAGCTTACAAAAGCATAGCACAGCATAGCATAGCATAGCATAGCATGCCATACTATACTATACCATACTATACCATACCATATCATACCTTACCATATCGTACCATACCATACCAATACAAATACTGTAGTAGTAATACCATACTATACCATACCATGCTTAAACATTCCATTCAACAAGAAGTTAGATAATGTCTTCAGTGTCCAGTGTTAAACAAGAAAATTGTCTTTGGTCACCTGTGCTGCAGTTATAACCAAACACATCTAAAGCATTACCTGTACTGCAGTTATAACCAAACACATCTAAAGCATTACCTCTGCTGCAGTTATAACCAAACACATCTAAAGCATTACCTGTACTGCAGTTATAACCAAACACATCTAAAGCATTACCTGTACTGCAGTTATAACCAAACACATCTAAAGCATCACCTCTGCTGCAGTTATAACCAAACACATCTAAAGCATTACCTGTACTGCAGTTATAACCAAACACATCTAAAGCATCACCTCTGCTGCAGTTATAACCAAATACATTGAAAGCATTACCTCTGCTGCATTTATAACCAGATACATTGAAAGCATCATCTCTGCTGCAGTAACACTTACAGCCAACTACATATGAAGCAGCAAACATTTTACACATGAAAAAGAAATTCAGTTTTAAATATATAAACATTTCACCTAAAAGTTCATTCACGCACACAAGTGTGCATGTGTGCACTCTCTCTCTCTCTCTCTCTCTCTCTCTCTCTCTCTCTCTCTCTCTTTCTATCACCCATGCATAATTACAACATAATCTAAAACATTACATTTATTAAAAGAAAATCTGTCAGCACTAACATTTTGTAAAAGTTCACTCACACACACACACACCCAAGTGTGCGCACATGCACACACACACACACTCTCTCTCTCTTTCTCTTTTTCTCTCACCCCTGCATAATTACAACATAATCTAAAACATTACATTTATTGAAGAGGCACCATCACAATTGATTGAAAGAAAAGAGAAAGAAAGAAAATATGATAGATTTTTTACCAGTATGTATGTAAAGTAATAGTAGTAAACCACAAACATATTTTACACTATATCATACCATACCTTACCATACCATGCCAAATCACACCACAAACCATACCATACCATACCATACCATACCATACCGTACAGAAGATAGATACCATGGTTGAACAGAAAGTAATAAAAGTTAATAGATAATCCAGCTTTTTGATGGAAAATAAATTATGTTACAGGTCACTACATGGAATTTCCATGGCAACCATGGTAAAAATGTTGTCCTCTCCAACAATGACCAGACTGCAGATCGAGTGACTGGTACTACAACCAGCTATGGTATTGTGATGTCACGTGAGCAGATGGAGGTCAACACACTGTACCAGGTAGGACCACAAACAGCACACATCTTACAGTGTACATGGGTCACTGCACTGCATTTGTGGGCTGTCCGTGCTGCAATGTGCATTCACTTACATGAGTGGGCTTTTATGGAGAGGACTGTGAGCTTTCTTTCTGTGCACTGTTTACACATCTGGCCATGTTATTCAGGGGAAGAGCGTGCTGGGCTTTTGTTGTTTTTGTTGTAGTTGTTGTGTCTAGTTTACTCAACACTGGCAAACACTACAGGGGCTTTATGAACAGTGATTTCTGACTGATTTTTGACAGTTGAATTTGTTGGGGCTTCACAGATGGCTGCAGGATTTCTGATGTAACTGAAATTGAAATGATATGATTTATTAAAAGCTCTGTTCCCCACAAACCCCTGTCTTTATGGCTGTGTGAGCTTCCTGTCACTTGGAGCCGGAGACTTTCCTTCTGTCACCTGGAGACTTTCCTTCTGTCACCTGGAGACTTTCTTTCTGTCACCTGGAGACTTTCTGTCACCTGGAGACTTTCTTTCTGTCACCTGGAGACTTTCCTTCTGTCACCTGGAGACTTTCTTTCTGTCACCTGGAGACTTTCCTTCTGTCACCTGGAGACTTTCTTTCTGTCACCTGGAGACTTTCTTTCTTTCTGACACCTGGAAACTTTCTTTCTTTATGTTTGTCACCTGGAGACTTTCTGTCTTTTTGTCACCTGGAGACTCTTTCTTTCTGTCACCTGGAAACTTTCTTTCTTTATGTTTGTCACCTGGAAACTTTCTTTCTTTATGTCACCTGGAGACTTTCTGTCTTTTTGTCACCTGGAGACTCTTTCTTTCTGTCACCTGGAGACTTTCTTTCTGTCACCTGGAAACTTTCTTTATGTTTGTCACCTGGAGACTTTCTTTCTGTCACCTGGAGACTTTCTTTCTGTCACCTGGAGACTTTCTGTCTTTTTGTCACCTGGAGACTTTCTTTCTGTCACCTGGAGACTTTCTTTCTGTCACCTGGAGACTTTCTTTCTGTCACCTGGAGACTTTCTGTCTTTCTGTCACCTGGAGACTTTCTGTCTTTCTGTCACCTGGAGACTTTCTTTCTGTCTGTCACCTGGAGACTTTCTTTCTGTCACCTGGAGACTTTCTGTCTTTCTGTCACCTGGAAACTTTCTTTCTTTCTGTCACCTGGAGACTTTCTTTCTGTCTGTCACCTGGAGACTTTCTTTCTTTCTGTCACCTGGAGACTTTCTGACTTTCATTCTTTCTGTCACCTGGAGACTTACTGTCTGTCACCTGGAGACTTTCTTTCTGTCACCTGGAGACTTTCTTTCTGTCTGTCACCTGGAGACTTTCTGACTTTCTTCTTTCTGTCACCTGGAGACTTACGTCTGTCACCTGGAGACTTTCTTTCTGTCACCTGGAGACTTTCTTTCTGTCACCTGGAGACTTTCTTTCTGTCACCTGGAGACTTTCCTTCGACAGGGAAGCTTTTGGGTCTGTCACCGGGGAAGATTCTCGTCACTGGAACTTTCTTTCTGTCACTGGAGACTTTACTTTCTGTCACTGGAACTTCTTTCTTTTTTCTGTCACTGGAGACTTTCTTCTTTCTTTCACTCTGGAGACTTTTCTTTCTGTCACCTGGAGACTTTCTTCTTTCTGCACCTGGAAACTTTCTATTTGTTTGTCCCCTGGAGACTTTCTTTTTCTGTTGTCACCTGGAGATTTTTCTTTCTGACTGGAAACTTTCTTATGTTGTCACCTGGAGACTTTCTTTCTGTCACCTGGAGACTTTCTTCTTTTCTGGTCACCTGGAAAGACTTTCTGTCTTTTGTTGTCACTGGAGATCTTTCTTTCTGTCACCTGGAGACTTTCTTTCTGTCACCTGGAGACTTCTGTCTTTCTGTCACCTGGAGACTTTCTTTCTGTCACCTGGAGACTTTCTGTCTTTCTGTCACCTGGAAACTTTCTTTCTTTCTGTCACCTGGAGACTTTCTTTCTGTCACCTGGAGACTGTCTTTCTTTCTGTCACCTGGAGACTTTCTTTCTTTCTGTCACCTGGAGACTTTCTTTCTGTCACCTGGAGACTTTCTGTCTTTCTGTCACCTGGAGACTTTCTTTCTTTCTGTCACCTGGAACTTTCTTTCTTTCTGTCACCTGGAGACTTTCTTTCTGTCACCTGGAGACTTTCTGACTTTCATTCTTTCTGTCACCTGGAGACTTACTATCTGTCACCTGGAGACTTTCTTTCTTTCTGTCACCTGGAGACTTTCTTTCTGTCACCTGGAGACTTTCTTTCTGTCTGTCACCTGGAGACTTTCTTTCTGTCACCTGGAGACTTTCTTTCTGTCTGTCACCTGGAGACTTTCCTCGGACAGGTGAAGCTGTATGGGTCTGACATCCCTGGGGCAAGATGTCCGTCTTGTGTTCCATGGTGTCAGTGTTGATCCACAGTTGTTGGGGGTCACTGATGGGATCCGAAGACAAAGAACAAAGACAACTGGTATTGAAGAGGTTGACATGTTGAGAAGGGAACCAGTCACGCAAACCTGGTTGGCCTAGGACAGTAGAAGTAACATCGGCTTTGATGAAAGAAAGACAGTGCTCCTTCATCTGTTGATGCTGTCTGACAGCAGTTCCAGCACTGTGCTTCATCTGTTGATGCTGTCTGACAACAGTTCTAGCACTGTCCTTCATCTGTTGATGCTGTCTGACACACTGACAGCAGTTCCAGCACTGTGCTTCATCTGTTGATGCTGTCTGACAGCAGTTCCAGCACTGTGCTTCATCTGTTGATGCTGTCTGACAACAGTTCTAGCACTGTCCTTCATCTGTTGATGCTGTCTGACAGCAGTTCCAGCACTGTCCTTCACCTGTTGATGCTGTCTGACAGCAGTTCCAGCACTGTGCTTCATCTGTTGATGCTGTCTGACAGCAGTTCCAGCACTGTGCTTCATCTGTGGATGCTGTCTGACAGCAGTTCTAGCACTGTGCTTCATCTGTTGATGCTGTCTGACAGCAGTTCCAGCACTGTGTGTCATCTGTTGATGCTGTCTAACAGCAGTTCTAGCACTATGCTTCATCTGTTGATGCTGTCTGACAGCAGTTCCAGCACTGTCCTTCATCTGTTGATGCTGTCTGACAGCAGTTCTAGCACTGTGCTTCATCTGTTGATGCTGTCTGACAGCAGTTCTAGCACTGTGCTTCATCTGTTGATGCTGTCTGACAGCAGTTCTAGCACTGTGCTTCATCTGTTGATGCTGTCTGACACAGTGACAGCAGTTCCAGCACTGTCCTTCATCTGTTGATGCTGTCTGACAGCAGTTCCAGCACTGTGCTTCATCTGTTGATGCTGTCTGACAGCAGTTCTAGCACTGTGCTTCATCTGTTGATGCTGTCTGACAGCAGTTCTAGCACTGTGCTTCATCTGTTGATGCTGTCTGACAGCAGTTCTAGCACTGTGCTTCATCTGTTGATGCTGTCTGACAGCAGTTCTAGCACTGTGCTTCATCTGTTGATGCTGTCTGACAGCAGTTCCAGCACTGTGCTTCATCTGTTGATGCTGTCTGACAGCAGTTCCAGCACTGTGCTTCATCTGTTGATGCTGTCTGACAGCAGTTCTAGCACTGTGCTTCATCTGTTGATGCTGTCTGACAGCAGTTCTAGCACTGTGCTTCATCTGTTGATGCTGTCTGACAGCAGTTCTAGCACTGTCCTTCATCTGTTGATGCTGTCTGACAGCAGTTCCAGCACTGTGCTTCATCTGTTGATGCTGTCTGACAGCAGTTCTAGCACTGTGCTTCATCTGTTGATGCTGTCTGACAGCAGTTCCAGCACTGTCCTTCATCTGTTGATGCTGTCTGACAGCAGTTCCAGCACTGTGCTTGGGGTTCAGTCAGGGATCAACTGGCGTTGTTCTTTGAGACGCACATCCTGCAGGCATGATGCTGACCTGTCTCTGGTCTCATCTTCATCATGGTGTTGATATCGTCCATCACACTAATTTAAAGATGGGTCAAACTGTTTGGCTGCATTGTCCTGTTGTGCTTTGGATCTGGGACAGATCACTGGTCTTTGACTGCAGTATGTTGCTTTCTTACTTCTGGTGTGTCTGAATCTGTGTATGTTCCGAACTTCATCATCATGACCATTGTTCATTAGTCAGTGGGACACATGTAACAGATCTACAGATCACACACACACACACACACACACACACACACACACACACACACACACACATGTATGTGCTTTTTTGTATTTGATGAGCATGTTGTTGTGGTAAAATACACCCACAGCGGTGTTTGGCTGAGCTGGTGTGAGAGAGTAATGCTGGTCAAACAAATAGTTTCTGATATGGTCAGGTCAGATGTGTGTGACTGTATGTGTGTGTGTGTGTGCGCACATGTGCATGCATAGCGGTGTGTGTGTGCATGTGAGTGTGTGTGTATGTGCATGCTTTCATGTGATGTGTGTGCATGTGTTCATGCACAGGTGTGAGTGTGTGTGTGTGTGTGTGTGTGTGCATGGTGTGTGAGTGTGTGTGCGTGAGTGTGTGTGTGTATGTCTGTGTGTGTGTGTGTGTGTGTGTGTGTGTGTGTGTGTGTATACATGTGTGTGTGTGTGTGTGTGTGTGTGTGTGTGTGTGTGTGTGTGTCTGGAAACTTGAACAGCCATGGTGGGTGTATGGACATGCATCAAACTTGTGTGCTAGTTTGGTGTGCACTGCTTCCATACATGCAGGATTGTACATTATCTTATTGTGTGGATATTTGTATTCCGCTTTGTGTTTTTATTATCTTTGTGCATATGTGTGAATATGCATTTATGCACACATGAATGTGTGTGTATATGTGTGGGTGGGTGTTTGTGTGGGTGTGTGTGGGTGTGCATGTGTATGGTGTGTGTGTGTGTGTGCGCGCGCGTGTGTGTGTACACACTACATGTGTATGTGTGTGTGTGCGCGCGCGCATATGTGTGTGTGTGCGCATGCGCGCGCATATGTGTGTGTGTGTGTGTGTGTGTGTGTGTGTGTGTGAACATATGTGTGTATATGTGTGTGTGTGAACATATGTGTGTATGTGTGTGTGTGTGTGTGTGTGTGTGTGTGTGTTTTCAGGTGGAGATGAATGAAGTCCTCAGTGACTGGAGTTACCAGTACAACATGCTGGGTGTGGCAGTGCAGGCCCCAGACACCATCAGTTTGCCCTGCAATGTCTATAGTGGTCCTTCCTTTGCCATTCTGATTGACTACTGCCGTGTGTTGAATAGAGGCAGTGAGGTAGGAACATGTATGCTGTCCTCTTCAGGATGGCTGAGAGAATCTTGTTCTGTCTTGTTCTTTTTTCTCTCTGTTTTTCCTTTCTCCTTCCATCTGTCTAGGTCTAGTGTATTTGTTTTTTTTGTTTGGTTGGTTGGTTTTGTTGTTTTATAATGTCACCCCCCCCCCCCCCCTCTCCTTACTGTTCACATTTGTGTACATCTTGTGTGTGTGTGTCTCTGTGTGTGTGTGTGTGTGTGTGTGCACACATGTGCATGTGTGTATTTATGTTTGTGTGTGTGTGTGTGTGTGTGCGTGTGTGTGTGTGTGTGCATGTGTGTGTATGCATATGTGTGTGTGAAAGTGTGCGCATGTGTGTGTATTTGTGTGTGTGTGCGTGTGTGCGCATGCGTATTTATGTGTGTGTTTGTGTGTGTGTGTGCGTGTCTGTGTGTTTGTGTGTATGTGTGTGTGTTTGTGTGGGTGCGTGTGTGTTTGTGTGTGTGCGTGTGTGTGTGTGTGTATCCGTGTGTGTCTGTGTGTGTCTGTGTGCATGTGTGTGTGTGTGTGTGTGTATGTGTGCATGTGTGTGTGTGTGTGTCTGTGTGTGTGTGTGTGTGTGTGTGTGTGTGTGTGTGTGTGTGTGTGTGTGTGTGTGCTGTGTGTGTGTGTGTGTGTGTGTGTGTGTGTGTGTCTGTGTGTGTGTGTGTGTGTGTGTGTGTGTGTGTTTCTGTTAAAGGAAAGAGTTGTGAAGACATGTTGTGTTGAGAGTGAAGCATTTCCCACAGTCTGTTCACCCTGTGGTCAGTCTCTGCTGTCATCTGACCATTCACCACTGTTGTCCTCCTCATGGTGCCTGGAACACACCACACTAACATTCAGCTTTTGTTTCATTGTGATCATTCATGAGAAACATGAGGAGGGTGGAGAGAAATCTGTCTAGGTAGATTGGAATGGATCCCAGTGATTGCCCAGCAGATCTCTCTGCCAGTTGTTCAGGAGTCTAAAGATATTGGGAAAATCATGGAAAACAGGCAATATCAGTTAGATCTAGATCAAAGTGAAACAGTGTTTATATTGGACATGTTCACACACACACACACACACACACACACATATGTACTCACGCAGAAACACACACGCGCGCGCGCACACATACACACACACATACACATATGTACTCACGCAGAAACACACGCGTGTGCGCGCACACACACACACACACACATACAATGGAATGGTATGTAGCTGGTCACTCATCAGCCAGATGTTTCCACCCTCCCCATCCCCATTCCATTTGATCTAAAGGAGTGGTCTGGATGTTAGTCTTTCAGTAGAAATACTCAACCAAGGTTACAGTTATTGCACATCAAGAAACAATGAGCAACAAGAAAGCTGTCCTTCACAAAACCTAGTAGTGAAATCCAGTCTTATAGGTAAAGAAACAAATCCACACAGAGAAAAGAAGAGAAAATGGTTGATGTGGATGATGGCAATGTAGCCTGGATGTGACAAAGAGGAATCTGTTGCAAGAGAAATGTCACAGCATGCAGCACAGTTGTTTGAAAGTGTGTGTGAAGACTGACTGAAGTCATCAGCCCAGACAACCAGCTGGGTCTGTGTTGTGGTGATGAGGTCTTTCCTGGAGGAGAGAAATCCAGATTCCACAGGATGTGATGAGAAAGTCACACACAGTAGCAGGTTACAGAGCAATACAGTATGACAGAGAACAGTGCAGTATGTAGTTCAGCATGGTACACTACAAGACAGGACATTGTTACAGCTCAGCATTACACAGTACAGGTCTGTCAACAGACACAGTCAAGTCTTGGTGCTCCGCTGAGAGACGTCCGTGCGGGGAGTCGTGTGGGACTGCTGCTGGACAGGAAGAGGGATGTCCATCTTTACCTGGACGGGAGAGACCTGGGCGTGTTCACCTCAGCCGTTCCTGAACCTTGCTTCTTCCTGATGGATCTGCTTGCTTGCTGGAAAAAGGTGAGACTGTCGTTGTTTTTCTTCTGTCAAATGATGCACACACAGGCAATGATAGAACTTGGAATAGAAACACATAGAGAGTGATATAACTTATGAGACAATGCAAAAAGTGTTATCATTATTGATATAATACAGAGACACAGAAAGTGACAGAATTTGGAATAGAAATATATAGGAAGTGATATAAGTTATAAGACATTACAAAAAAGTGATATCACTTTTTAAGATAGTACAAAGACATAAAGTGATAGAACTTGGAATAGAAGCATATAGAAAGTGATAACACTTATAAGACAATAGAAAAAAAATTTATATCACTTTTTAAGACAATATGAAGACACAGAAAGTGATATAACTTGGAATACAAACACCGAAAATTATATAATTTCTAAGATAATACAAACAGAAAGTGATACAAGTTATAAGAAAATACATTTACATAGGAAGTAATACAGTTTGTAAGACAGTACTAAAATGTTATATAACTTTTAAGACAATATGAACATCTATAAAGTGATAAACTTACATGACAATACAAATGCATTGACAGTACAAACGCATTGAGAGTGATAGAACTTATAAGGCAGTACAAATACAAAGAGATAAGATATATCACAAAAAGATGTCTTGAAAACTATGCCACAAAAAGAAAGGTAGAGCACTTCACAAAAAGACACATAAAGCACATCCACAAGGTGACTTCAGTATCTGTTTTTGTTGTTGTTGTTTTTTATACATTTTTTCATCTGTAGTTTTCAGTCCTCAGCTGCAGTCAGTGTTTTCTGTGGAACTGATGAACAGGACTGTTGGTTTGAGGTGACCACCTTGCAGTCAGTGTTTTCTGTGGAACTGATGAACAGGACTGTTGGTTTGAGGTGACCACCTTGCAGTCAGTGTTTTCTGTGGAACTGATGAACAGGACTGTTGGTTTGAGGTGACCACCTTGAACTGTGACTGTTGGTTTGAGGTGACCACCTTGCAGTCAGTGTTTTCTGTGGAACTGATGAACAGGACTGTTGGTTTGAGGTGACCACCCTGCAGTCAGTGTTTTCTGTGGAACTGATGAACAGGACTGTTGGTTTGAGGTGACCACCCTGCAGTCAGTGTTTTCTGTGGAACTGATGAACAGGACTGTTGGTTTGAGGTGACCACCTTGCAGTCAGTGTTTTCTGTGGAACTGATGAACAGGACTGTTGGTTTCAGGTGACCACCTTGCAGTCAGTGTTTTCTGTGGAACTGATGAACAGGACTGTTGGTTTGAGGTGACCACCTTGCAGTCAGTGTTTTCTGTGGAACTGATGAACAGGACTGTTGGTTTCAGGTGACCACCCTGCCTTTGGAACTAGTCAGCTGAAGGCCACAGCCATCTTGCAGAAGACATCAGAAGACAGTGGGGACCACTGGACACATTGCACTGGAATATATAGCTGTGTGTGTGTGTGTGTGTGTGTGTGTGTGTGTGTGTGTGACTGAGAGAGAGAGAGAAAGAGAGAGGGGGAGAAGGATGGAATGGATATAAAGAAGTAAAATTAGTAATTCTGTTCCATGTCTTTTCACATATGTGTTATTAGATGATGCTTGCATGTGTATGTGTGTGTGTTTGTGTGTGTGTGTGTGTGTGTGTGTGTGCATATGTGTGTGTGCATATGTGTGTGTGTATGCATGTGTGTGTGTGTGTGTGCATATGTGTGTGTGTGCGTGCATGTGTGTGTGTGTGTGTGTGTGCACGCATCTATGTCTGTATACATCCATGTATGCATGCATATGTGTTTGGTACAGTGTGTTTAAGTGTGCAGTGCCATTACAGCAGTGCCATTGATTGTGTGTGACTTATCGTCCTTTTGCCAAATACTTCATTGTGTGGAGTTGTACAGTTAAGTTCCAGTACATGTCACCCAGAAAGAACTAAGTGCAGTATGACACGAGCACTGAAACCTTGTGAAATTACACTGGCTTGCAAAGTTCTGCTCTGGAAATTGTGTTTCTTCTTCTTGTCATTATTTTAAAAAACCACTTTTTTTTAAAGTTAACCATCTTCATGGTACACAATACTTTCCTAATTAGCTGTATGAGTGCTGATCCCAAAGTCTTTTCAGTTAGGCTGCCAATTCTGAACTGTTTATAGTACTTGTATTGAGATGAAATACAGTCTTTGTGTTATCAATATCCACAAAATCATAATGTTGCCTTATCAAGTAGACTTGTGCCATCTCTCAGAAAATGTGATGTAACTAACAGTGCGTCTGAAAAATTGATCCCAGCTTAGATCAGCTCAAATGCTGTGTCTTCACAAGGTTAAAAAGTCATGTGGATTTGACATTTGTGTGTGAAGACAAGTTAGTGTAGTGCAGGACAGAGTGCCGTTGAACTGACAGTCTCAAAGGAGGAAAAAAAGCAACTTGAAAGACAGGAACTGATGTGGACATGTATCCAAGTGAAGCCTGGAACAAGCTAACTGTTCAGGTTGGAGAGAGAGTAGATAAAGACGATCGGCATAGTTCATGAAACAAGTGAAACTTACGCTGTTTCATATCACACAGTTGAATGGGTCATCCTGTGGTGTTATCTTGAAATGAGGAGATTGGCTGCCACATGGATACCTCATCTTCTGACAGAAGAGCAGTAACAACCAAGCGTTTAGAATTAGAAGGTTTAGAATTCAAAGCAGTCACTAGAAATGTTTGACTCAGTGACCAATCACCCCAGTTCAAAATGATTTGGTCAGGTACCAAACCCTCCATTCTGACACATGACAACAAACAAACTTCAATGGAGCATGACGGTGAAAAAGTGTATATTTTGTACGTAGCTGTGATGCTGAGAAAAGTGATGTCCATAGAAAGTGTGTGCAGTTTTGATGCTGAGGAACAGGATGTGTATTAGCGTAAGTAGCTCTGGTAATTTGGATAAGGATGTACATAAAAACTATATACAGCTTTGATGCTTTGGAAAAGGATGTGCTGTGACTTTTGGCATTGTTGCTTATAGTCCAGCCGACAGTACAGAGACCTTTCAGGACTGCCCAGCTAAATACAAAATTCACCTGTGTTAAACACAGAACTCTACAACAAAGACCAGCAAAACAACACAGTTCATGACATATTATTTCAGCTGTTCAATTCCTTTAGGCAAATAAGACTTGGCTGTGCTGGGGACATCAGCCCATCAGCTTAATTTATCATCTTCAGATTATAAAAAAATACAAAAATTAAAAAAATCATGAAAAAGGATCAAAATACTTCAAAGCCACACAAAACATACATTGAATGGCAAACAGCACTGCAGAATGGACAGCTAGTGTCCATCCCAGTGAGTGTTCAAAATCTCACTACTGTACTTAATTGCCAAAGCAAAACAGCACACACAAAACATCACTGACTGCGGAAAAGATAGACAAAAGTGTCAAAACTTGCTGAAAAAAAAGAAAGGGGAATTGACTGGGAAGGCACAAAAAGCAGACATTAGCAAAGGAAGAAGGAAGAAAAAAAAAAAAAAAAGCAGAAAGGAAGAGAGTGACAGAAAGAGGAAATTTCTTGCACAGAATTTCCAGAAGGCAGAGATGCTGTTTATACTGAAAGACCCCCTGCATCCCACGGGGGAGCTGTGGTGCTGAGGAAAAGGAGGCACATAAAAAGTGTATATAGCTGTGATGCTGAGGAAAAGGAGGCACATAAAAAGTGTATATAGCTGTGGTGCTGAGGAAAAGGAGGCACATAAAAAGTGTATATAGCTGTGGTGCTGAGGAAAAGGAGGCACATAAAAAGTGTATATAGCTGTGATGCTGAGGAAAAGGAGGCACATAAAAAGTGTATATAGCTGTGGTGCTGAGGAAATGGAGGCACATAAAAAGTGTATATAGCTGTGGTGCTGAGGAAAAGGAGGCACATAAAAAGTGCATATAGCTGTGGTGCTGAGGAAAAGGAGGCACATAAAAAGTGTATATAGCTGTGGTGCTGAGGAAAAGGAGGCACATTAAAAGCGTATATAGCTGTGGTGCTGAGGAAAAGGAGGCACATTAAAAGTGTATATAGCTGTGATGCTGAGGAAAAGGAGGCACATAAAAAGTGTATACAGCTGTGGTGCTGAGGAAATGGAGGCACATAAAAAGTGTATATAGCTGTGGTGCTGAGGAAAAGGAGGCACATAAAAAGTGCATATAGCTGTGGTGCTGAGGAAAAGGAGGCACATAAAAAGTGTATATAGCTGTGATGCTGAGGAAATGGAGGCACATAAAAAGTGTATATAGCTGTGATGCTGAGGAAAAGGAGGCACATAAAAAGTGTATTTTGCTGTGGTGCTGAGGAAATGGAGGCACATAAAAAGTGCATTTTGCTGTGATGCTGAGGAAATGGAGGCACATAAAAAGTGCATTTTGCTGTGATGCTGAGGAAATGGAGGCACATAAAAAGTGTATATAGCTGTGATGCTGAGGAAAAGGATGAACATAAAAAGTGTATATAGCTGTGATGCTGAGGAAAAAGAGGCACATAAAAAGTGTATATAGCTGTGGTGCTGAGGAAAAGGAGGCACATAAAAAGTGTATATAGCTGTGGTGCTGAGGAAAAGGAGGCACATAAAAAGTGTATATAGCTGTGATGCTGAGGAAAAGGATGAACATAAAAAGTGTATATAGCTGTGGTGCTGAGGAAAAGGAGGCACATAAAAAGTGTATATAGCTGTGGTGCTGAGGAAAAGGAGGCACATAAAAAGTGTATATAGCTGTGGTGTTGAGGAAAAGGAGGCACATAAAAAGTGTATATAGCTAACATAAAAAGTGTATATAGCTGTGATGCTGAGTAAAAGGATGAACATAAAAAGTGCATATAGCTGTGATGCTGAGGAAATGGTGACACATAAAAAGTGTATATAGCTGTGATGCTGAGGAAAAGGAGGCACATAAAAAGTACATATAGCTGTGATGCTGAGGAAATGGTGACACATAAAAAGTGCATATAGCTGTGATGCTGAGGAAATGGTGACACATAAAAAGTGCATATAGCTGTGATGCTGAGGAAATGGTGACACATAAGTGCATTTTGCTGTGGTGCTGAGGAAATGGTGACACATAAGTGCATTTTGCTGTGATGCTGAGGAAATGGTGACACATAAAAAGTGCATATAGCTGTGGTGCTGAGGAAATGGTGACACATAAGTGCATTTTGCTGTGGTGCTGAGGAAATGGTGACACATAAGTGCATTTTGCTGTGGTGCTGAGGAAAAGGATGTGTATATGCTACAATGCTAACTTTTTGTCTTGTTCACTTTTGCTTTTGCCTTGAATGAGCTTGAGAAAAAAAAGACAAAACAACATCAGCTAAAAATGTCAGTATATGTGCAGGTTGAATATAAATATCATGACTTCTATGATTTATGGAGAAACAGAAATCTGTCCTGTTTCAGAACTTATTAAATCAGGAAATGAAGATTATGGACTGATGTTATATCACCCACCAAAAAATGTTCCAGTAATATGTATAACATTTTGTGTGAATACACTAAAATGGTATTTTCACTTCTTTATGGCCTAATGGTATTAAAACATTTTGGTTGATACAGTATTCTAGTGTGTATGAGAATTATAATCATTCACAGATAAAAGGTTGTGTCAATGTGTCAGACAAGAAGTGCATATCTTTATTTGAAATGAAAATTGATGTGAATCATTAGAGCTTGACAGTAAGTGTTCATTTGATAAAAATTCAAAACTGAAAGAGAATAATATTATTCTTCACCTTTTAGATACATATGCCATATGTTTATTTCAGTTTAAATGTATTTATTATGAATTACAGTTGGCAGGCATGGTAGCATTCTACAATAAATGTGCTCTTGCTGTCACTGTGATATTGATGAAATGGGAGATGAATTCCATTTTGAAGTGGAATGTCCAAAATTTGGTATCTTAGAAATCAGTTTCTTCCTAAAAAGTGCATGAAGCTAAAGTCTGTTTTCTATTTTTCATACTTCATTGACAGTGGGGGGGAGAGTGTGTTGACAGCTGGGAACGTTCATAAAGAAGGGAAAGATTGTTACACAGTGTGTTCTGTTCTTTATGTCGTCAGTGATTTGATGTGTCGGAATGACTCTTAAATCACCCAGACAAATACGCTCTTATGATGTGGATAATGTTTTATTTTCTGTTTCTGGAGAAATGTACATATTGTTACTGTCTATCCATGCTCCGACAGTGGTCAAAGGATTAAATTTTCTTGAGGTTTGATTTGGTGTGTGTGTCTCTGTCTGTGTGTGTGTGTTAGTATGTGTATATATATGTGTGTGTGTGTGTTAGTAAATGCGTATATGTGTGTGTTAGCAAGTGTGCATATGAGTACTATTTATTATGTATTAAAGAACACACACACACACAGAAACAGAAATACAGCCAAGGCTGGCGAAATTTGTTCATGAATGTTTCTCTTCTTAATATGCTCATGTTTATGTTTCATTGTGTCTTATAAACTTTAAGGTTTTATGACAATAAAAAGTATTCTATTCTATTCTATTCACACGCACACACACACAGTGTACACACATACACATACCCACATACACATACTCTCACACACATGGTCATACATTGAACACACTATCTGCACATCCACATACACACACGCACACACACCTACACACAAAGCACACACACATGCACACACATGCACACAGACACTCGTACACACACACACATGTACACAGACCATACATGCGTACACCCCCCCCCCCCCCCCGTACACGCGTGTACATTCACACATGCTCACACATAAACACACGCACACACACACACACACACACACACACACAGAGGAAAAATAAACGATTCCTCGGGCAATGTATTCAAGATGATTTGGATATCAACTGGAATAACTTTATGCAGTTTCAGTTTCTCAAGGAGGCGTTACTGCGTTCGGACAAATCCATATATGCTACACCATATTTGCTAGGTAGATGTTCGACCAGCAACATAACCCAATGCGCTTAGTCAAGCCTTGAGTGCATGTATATAATATAATACATTATGTTTTTGTTACTATCAGAGTGGATTTCATTTGCAGGACAACACTCTTGTTGCCGTTTGTGTCTTTTTCAGTGTGCAAAGTGTGTGCTGCACACAGGACCTCGGTTTATGGGTCTCATCTGAATGACTATACTTTGTGCTGTTCTGCAGCAACAGGAAAAGGTTACAATAATAAAATTACAGATAGCATACATTCGACTTTCACCCGAAGCAAAACGACACAACATTTAAACCACGAGATAGAATTCATTTGCTGAGGCAATTCAGGCTTCCGTGGCAACGAGAATTATATACAGAACAACTTGGCCTAAAAGCATCCGCACCCCTTTGTTCGTTTAAAAAAAAAAAATTATTATTATTATCAATATATTTTTTTATGCATGTTGCACCTTCCAAATTCTTGTTCTCCAGTATTCAACCGAGTAATGACTGCTCGTTGTTGAGAGACCTGCTGATTCTTTGTAGACGTCTCAATCACCAAGCAATCGCTGTGGAGAGAGGCCAAATTGATTTTTTTGTTTTGTTTTGATAAAGCCGTCTCAAAAATCAAACAGTTGTGCACCTGTCAGTGCCCCTGATTCCCGTGGAAAACAACACCTCAGAATGTCCGGGATCACCCTTGCCACTATCCACTGATGAACTACAGTAACCTTGCCCCAGTCACGGCAGCTTGTAAGTCGACCCTGCTTCTCTCCACATCCTTTCTGCCTGAGATACCTGCCCAAGATGGGCGTCAGTGTGACACTTCGTGATCTGAACTGTGTAGTCTGCCACTTTCACCTGTGACTCATCAGGGTTTAGTAACAGCTGGAAAAACTTAATTTGAAACCAGAGAAATTCAATCATATTATTTCGGTCCCTTTTCCAGAGACCACTTTTGTTGGTAAGATATGAAGAGGTACGGCAATACGAGCCTCTCATCCAAACTTTTCGGCGAAAGGAGAACACTTGATATACTTTATGCAGTACCGGTGCGCAATTATATCAATATATTATATAACTATATAGCTCTCTCTATATACATATATATGTATGTATGTACACACACACACACACACACACACACACACACAAATATATATATATATATATATATATATATATATATATCTGGAACTGTACAGATATGTTGATACCAGTTTCCCAGTCTTGAGTTATATTTTTGCCAACCATGCCACCAACATATCTCATTTTATCTCGCCTCTAGCGTGTCGACTGGACCTTCGCTTTGTGGATGACAATTCTGTCCGTGGACAAAACTGATGTTCAGTCAAATCTCCTTCAGCTCTGTAATTACAGTGGCGGTAAATTTGGTGATCACTGTGAAGGTTGACAGGTGCACCGAGCAGCAGAAAGATGTTCATGAGCTGTATGCAGCTTTGCAATGTAAAAGGCCGGAAGTAATCTCGATAAACCATGTTCAAGTTGGAGCTGTTATATAACATTGATTGCATGTCAGTGTCATTTTTCAGATCCGAACATGATTACGGGTAAGACTTGAGCATCATATATACGAAAGAAATACCACGTCTTTTTCAACGGACCCTAATTTCCAGAGAGATCTCAATAATATACAGTTCTTACTTTTGCCTTTGTCGCAAGTTCTAAAACAGCCTGTACCAGAGGTAATGAATCATTTTGGTCGGCAAGTTGAACGCCAAGTACTTATAACTACTGACCACCTCTGTTCATACCACCACTGCTCAGGTTCCCTGAGAAACCCTCCTTTTCTGAAAACATCTATCTTGGTCTTACTGAAGTTCACAGTCACCTAGGATATGTCAGCAAATTATCTGAGTACGTTGAATTGAGACTGGAGCCCATGCACACCTTAAGTATATAAAGAGACCACCTCATCAGCAAAAACAAAACTGAAATTTGCATTATACTGGGAGTCACCTAAACACCAAACTGCCCGGCTTGAGACTTTTGTATTGTCAGTTCATTAATGAAAAATGAGAACAATGTAGGGGTTTAAACACAACCTTGGCGAACTCCGTTGGGACATTCAAAGTACTGTATGAGACCATGACTATCCATCTGACGCACGACGTGACAGTTCTATGCCTGCTTTGCAACATTCTCAACATTTTACCACTCACTCCAGCTCTTCTTAAAACGTTCCACAGTATGCTTCTGTTGACAGTGTCAAATGCGTTTTTGGAAGTCAACAAACATACATAATTATAACTTTCCAGAGCGTTTACACAAATACCTGTGTACAGTGCTATAACTTGAAGAATGAAAATATCATCCACGGTGGAATAGTCAGTATGGAACCCCCCTTGCTCTGAAACAAAAACCGAGTCTGTTGTTCATGATTCTGGCGAACATATTTCCAAAAATACTTAACAACGATACGCCCCAATAGTTATTTGGGATACCATAGCACGACTTCTATATAATGGGACAATATAACTGCCTCTGCCTGCAGGATGGTTGGTCATTTGTGTCAAAAATGCGATTGGATAACTTGTCAATGAATGTAAGTCAAACATCAAGGGAGGGTGTTAACATTTCAGCGAGGTTGCATTTACTCCAGGGGATTTATTTGTTTTTAAATTATGCACTGTGAATCTGATTGTCTCTTCTCTTATGGGACTGTCCAGATACGAATAGGGGTCATCTTCTACAGCTGTAGAACACACACACACACACACACACACACACACACACACACACACACACACACACACAGAGTGAGAGAGAGAAGAGAGAGACACACACACACAGACAGAGACAGACAGACAGAGACAGACATAGAAACACAGACACAGACACACCCACACACACCACACATGCACACACGAATGAAGCAACACAATTTTATTGAAAATAAAACAGCTGCGATTGTTTCTTTCAAAATGCTGAATGTGTGTGCGAGTGCGTTCGCGTGTGCACTATGTATATGAACAAATTTAAACACGTGAATCTTTGACTCTCTGATCTCGATCTGTTTGCAAAACCAACAAAAGAAAGAGTTAATGGACAAGCAGTCTTAAACGTCAAAACGATGCCCATCATTGTCATGAACATTACGAACACATTCTCAGCGATAATTTAAACTTATCCGCATCGCAGAATCATTGCAGAGATGCTGATGATTATATATGATTTTGTAAATCGTAAATTAAGAGATGATAGAAACGTTTAAACACCAAACTCGTTCGCTTCTTTGTATCTTTAATCGTAAAGTTCCACAGTTATAAACATTTGACATCCTACAGCAAAAGAAAAACTTGAGTTAACCTCAAATCGAAATGCTTACCATTTCTTTTCCTTTCTTTTTTAACTGACTTTCTTTTTTCTTTCTTTTTTGTTGTTGTTGTTGTTTTGTTCTTTTAAATCTGGGATCTGCAATGTTACACAGCCTACAGCTAAGAAGATGCAAGACAAATCTGACACATGTTGTTGTTGTTGTTGTTGTTGTTGTTGTTGTTGTTGTTGTTGTGCGCGCGCGCGCGCGCGCGCGTGTGTGTGTGTGTGTGTGTGTGTGTGCTTTTTAAATGTATTTGTAATCCTATCAATAGCCTTTTTCTTTCTTTTTCTTTTCTCTCTCTTTTTAGGAAAAAAAAAAGTTTTTGAATTAAGGCCTTGAGGAAGGCAGAGGAGGCCAGTCACACAGTTGGGCGTCCAGTTTGAAGACGAGACCGGGCGGACAGATCTTAGTGTGCAGTCTCCCGTAGTTGCAAATGTAGAACTTGTGCCGGTCGCCTGGGAAGTCGTACAGCTGGTCATGCTGGCAGGACGGCATCAAGATGGTGGCCTCAGTGGTGGCGGCCTTGTCGGCGTTGGCGGAATGAGTTCTCTTGGGAGCTGAAGAAGAGCCTTGAGGCCAGTCACACATCTTCGCGCTCAAATTGAAGACGAGACCGGGCGGGCAGATCTTAGTGTGCAGTCTCCCGTAGTTGCAGATGTAGAACTTGTGCCGGTCGCCCGGGAAGACGTACAGCTGGTCATGCTGGCAGGACGGCATCAAGATGGTGGCCTCAGTGGTGCTGGCTGCGTCGGCGGCACGTGCTCTCTTGGGGGCGTGGACGCAGGTATAGGCTGTCTGGGACCACACGGTGTTCGGACCGCAGGGCATGAGATAGGCGTTGCCCCAGGCGTCACACTGGATGAACCTGGCGGGATAACAACAACAACAACAACATAGACACACACGCGCACGCGCCGCGCGCGCGCGCGCGCGCGCACACACACACACACACACACACACAGAGGGGAAAAGAGATGTAGATACGGCAAAGTTCGCTCTTTGTTTTCATTCATTCATTCATTCATCTATTTATCTATCCATTCATTTATAAATGAATTTCATTTATCTGTTTATCTACTTCTTATATTTTTCTTTCTTTATTAATTAATTAATTAATTTATTCGTTCATTCATTCATCTATTTATTCATCTATTCATTTCTTTATTCATCTATTATTCACAGATTCATCTATTTATTGTTTTTGTTTTTATCTGGCTGTTCGCTATTCCTTGACGACCACCACCACCAGGTGCAGCAGCAACAGCAGCAGAACTGAGTCCAGCAATGAGTGGTCACGTGGCACCTCTCCTGACGGGGGGAGACCAGTCTTGCAATGGATCAGGAATTCCTCTTCCCCTCCTCTACACCCCTCCCCACTCCGCCAGACCTTCAATGGTGGTCTGGGTGCCAGTGGTCATTTGTTGGTCTGTGAGACGATAAAACCGAGGTCCGATTGCAGCGTGCACTTGGCGCACGTGACAGAATCGTCCCACGCCCCCCACCCCTCCCCAACCCCCACCCCCCAAGCACACGACACTGACACCGACACTCACACACACACACACACACACACACACCACAAACACGCGCGCGCGACACCCACCCACACACACACACACACACACACACACACTCAGTGGCACACACTGACGCCAGCCCACCAAACCAAATAATAATCACTTACTTTTTCGGGTCCGCCTGGTAGGTGTGGTAGAACTGGTGTTTCTTCAGAGCTTGGCTGGTGCAGACAGAAGCGATTCCAACAGGTGGCACAGGTGTGACGGGAGACGCCTCTTCACGACCGTCGCCCTGCCCATCCGAGTTGCTCTCCTGCGTGTCTGACGATCCAGGGGAGGAAAATCCGCACTCTCGCGTCTCGGCGTTGTAGATTGCTCCTCCTGGGCAGGGCGTGATGTAGTACTTGCCTTGCTTGTCACACTGGGGAGAGGGGGGGGGGGGGGAAGAAACGTATGATGAGGTTTGATTGGGTTATCTGTTGACTGGATTGTGCTCACTTATTTTGTTTTGTTTCGTCATCTATTTATCTATCTAAAATAAAATTTTTATTTAGTGTTGTGTAGTGTAAACCCTATTCTTACACCCTTATCTATTATCCTCGAAATAAAGAATTTGTCTTGTCTTGCCTTGTCTGTCTGTCTATCTACGTAATTTCATTCACTTATTTATTTATCTATTCATTCATTCATTTATTTATTTGCTTACTCATGTCAGTTGGTTCAATTTGATTCATTCTGTTTACTTATTTTATTTGTAGATGTGTTTGTTTATTCATTTCATTTACTTATTTATTTTTTTGTTTATTCATTTAATTATGTTTAACCCCCCCCCCCTTATTTTTTACAACCAATTTTTAAAAGTATTTATTTTTGTGCACCTCTATTTTCTCACTGTTTTTTTCTCGGCTATTGAATTACTTCTTGCAAACATTTCACTTGTTTTGCTTCCTGTGTATTTACAGGCTTGTGTGTGTCTGACGGGTGCAATAGCCGAGTGGTTAAAGCGTTGGACTTTCAATCTGAGGGTACCGGGTTCGAATCTCAGTAACCGTGAGCCTGGTGGGTAAAGGGTGGAGATTTTTCCGATCTCCCAGGTCAACATATGTGCAGACCTGCTAGTGCCTGAACCCCCTTCGTGTGTATACGCACGCAGAAGATCAAATACGCACGTTTAAGATCCTGTAATCCATGTCAGCGTTCGGTGGGTTATGGAAACAAGAACATACCCAGCATGCACCCCCCACCCCCCGAAAACTGAGTATGGCTGCCCACATGGCGGGGTAAAAGCAGTCATACACGTAAAAGCCCACTCGTGTACATGTGAGTGAACGTGGAAGTTGCAGCCCACGAACGAAGAAGAAGTAGTCTGTGTATTTTCGTATGGTGGATGGAAGAAGGGGGGGGGAGGGAGGGAGTGGGGGAGGTGATCAGAAAAAGAACGTAAAGAAAAAAAAAAAAAAAAAAAAAGAACTGGAAGAAGATGATTCATTTTCAAGGAGTCTTCAAAGCGGGCGGACTGATTCATATACACAACACTAAATCTGCATACACTTGCACGCATTCACACGTGTACATGCACACAGACAAACTTCATACTCGCAAACAGACACAAGCGCTAACAACAAAAAAACAACAACAACAAAAAACAAAAAAAGTATCAATAATGGACGCGTGGCCATAACCACAAAAAGAAAGAAAGAAAAAGATTCCATTTGTGATAATGTTTTGTGACAAAAAGTAAACTCGTGATACAACAGTAACAACAAACCAAGTGTTACACAAATGTTCAAACCTGAAGATGAAAGGAAATCAAGCCTGAGCTATAAGTTACAGACAACGATTCAGCTGCAACAGCGGTGGAGTGGTGGCCCAGTGGTAACGCGCCCTAGTGTCCACGGGTTCGTGTCCCGCACTGGACCGGGGGTTTCATTTTAATAATTTTGTTCATTATTTACTTCTCCCTCCATTAAGTGCGCTAAGTGCATGCTACACACGGAAAGGACCTCGGTTTTACGTTTCATCCGAATGACCAATGTCCAGACCACCACTGAAGATCTCATGGAGGAGGTAGAATAAAATATAGAATTATACTGGCGAAGGTATGGAGATTCGATCCCGATGCTCTCCGAGTCTGTTGCTGACGCGTTTACCACTGGGCCGGCGCCCCCACAAGCCAGCACGCAGACCTCACCTGCAAGAACTTGGTAGGGTCGTAAGGATAGCTGAACCGCATGATCCCCTTGTCGAGATTCTCCTGGGTGCACGGGTTCTTCACGGGGTAGTTCACGTCCTTGTCTGCAGAGGAATGGAACGATCGGATGAAAAGCAAGGGGGAGGGGGGGAGGGGGGGGGCAAGCAAGTGGGAAAGAGAGAGAGAGAGAGACAGAGAGGGAGAGAGAGGGGGAGGGCGAGACAGAGAGAGTGAGAGAGACAGAGTGAAAGGCAGAGAGACAGAGAGAGAGAGAGGGAGGGAGAGAGAGGGAGAGAGAGAGAGAGAGCGTGATAGAGAGAGACAGAGAGAGAGAGAGAGAGAGAGAGAAAGAAAGAGTGAGAGAGAGAGAGACAGAGAGAGGGAGAGACAGAGAGAGACAAAGAGAGAGGGAGGGAGAGAGAGAGAGGGAGAGAAAGAGAGAGAGAGTGATAAAGAGAGAGAGACAGAGAGAGAGAGGGAGAGAGAAAGAGAGAGAGGGAGAGAGACAGTGAGAAAGAGAGAGTGAGAGAGAGAGAGAGGGAGAGAAAGAGAGAGAGAGAGTGATAAAGAGAGAGAGACAGAGAGAGAGAGAGAGGGAGAGAGAAAGAAAGAGAGAGAGTGAGAGAGACAGTGAGAAAGAGAGAGTAAGAGAGAGAGACAGAGAGAGAGACACAGAGAGAGAGAGAGTGTGTGTATGCATGTCATGTGTACAGGGTGCAGGTGCACATTGATCAATATGAAGTCAGGTGCACAAGGTGTAATGTGCAGGTGTGTTGATGTTGTTGTGTCTGGATGAATTTTGTTACTGCGTCTGGACATGGGCTGTTTGGCCAAAGATGGAAAGATTTTGTATCTGTGGAATGTAGCCACTCTAGTGGCAATGGTTTTGTGAGAGTGATTAAAAAAACAACAACCCAATAACAATCTTTGTCCATTGGGCCTGTGTCTTTGATGGGTATGATGACTGAGTTTTTGAATTGTACTCAGCCAAGTTTTCTTGGTGGCCAATGGCATCTCGAGGCCCGACAAAGCGCGTTGGGTTTCGCAGCTGGTCAGGCACCTGCTTAGCAGATGTGGTAAGCGCATATGGATTTGTCCGAACGCTGTGACGCCACCCTGAGTTACTGATACTGATTATATCAACATAGAAAGGTGTTTGTGTGCAAAGACAAAGTAAAAAAAAAAAAAAAAAGGTTGTTGTTTGTCTGCTTTTGTTTTCCTTCACTGTATATGGCGTAGATATAATTATGATGCAATGTTATGACGCCATTAAAAAAAATGCGTGGAATTGGTTGTGATTGTTGCTGAACGGCCGGCGACTTCCACACGATCCTGTGTGTGGATCACGTAGTTCAATGTACTGTGGAACCAGTGGTGTGTGCTGGCATATTCATTGTTTTTGCGAGTGTTGCTGAACGACCGGCGACTTCCACACGATCCTGTGTGTGGATCACGTAGTTCACCGAACTTGACTAATGACTTAGACCTGACTTGCCTTGACTTGCGCGTGGTTGAGGCCATGTTACAGGCCTGTTCACCTTCCAAGCTAACAAATTAAACTATGCATGCTGGCTAGCAGTTCCCTGAGGTCTGCTGAATGCACTGGGGGGTCGTGGAATTTAGTGTTATGTGTGGCTCACGTGGTTCACTGAACTGTGGAACCAGTGTTGTGTGTGGCTCACGAGGTTCACTGAACTGTGGAACCAGTGTTGTGTGTGGCTCACGTGGTTCACTGAACTGTGGAACCAGTGTTGTATGTGGCTCACGTGGTTCACTGAATTGTGGAACCAGTGTTGTGTGTGGCTCATGTGGTTCACTGAACTGTGGAACCAGTGTTGTGTGTGGCTCATGTGGTTTACTGAATTGTGGAACCAGTGTTGTATGTGGCTCACGTGGTTCACTGAACTGTGGAACCAGTGTTGTGTGTGGCTCATGTGGTTCACTGAACTGTGGAACCAGTGTTGTGTGTGGCTCCAGTGTTGTATGTGGCTCACGTGGTCCACTGAACTGTGGAACCAGTGTTGTATGTGGCTCACGTGGTTCACTGAACTGTGGAACCAGTGTTGTGCGAGAGAGATAGGAGGGGGGGGGGAGGGAAGGAGGGAGGGAGACAGGCAGATGGAGAGAGGCAGAGAGACAGAGACAGACAGAGGGAAAGAGAAAGAAAGAGGGAGAAAAACAGAGAGACAGAGAGATGGTACAAAGGAACTGACCCTTGGGACAGACTCCGGCATAGTTGATGTCTGCCTTGGTGCAGGCCCGCTCTACCCCGTTCTCTTTACAAACCACCGTGATGTCTGTAGGATCAATCACTCAATCGCTGAACCAATCAATCAATCATTCAATCAAACAATCAATCATTTCATTCAATCAATCGATCGATCAGTCAGTCAGTCAGATATCATCATTGTTCAACTCAGTCATTCGGCTGTTCAATCAATCACTCAATGAACCAATCTACCAATCATATGATATCATATGATGATATCTGACTGACTGACTGACTGATCGATCGATCGATTGACTGATTGATTGAATGTTTGATTGATTGGTTGATTGATATATCATATCATATCATATCATATACCTTTTGCCGGTCATTATTTCCAGGTGCTGCTGGATTGATAATTTCATTATCTTGATCATTTACACTTTAAGGGCCTTTCGTGGTCGGCAGGGCTGTGAGTCACGGAGATAAAGATGCACCGTGAAAGGTCAACTGCCTTTATTTAGAAAACACACAGAAACGTTCATTGTAATAGACATATAGTTACGAATAAACTGAGGGAAAAATCACACACCCAGGAATGATGCATGTAGAAACACACACACACACACACACACACACACACACACACACACACTGAACTCCGTGACCTGCATATAATTGATAAGGAAAGCCCAAACCAAACCAAACCTCAAACAGAACAAACAAG
>NC_134889.1:13987838-13990338 GCF_041734735.1 Babylonia areolata
TGTATACCTCTGTGTTTCAACAATGATAAACAGTGTTCTCATGTATTCCACTGTGTTACAATCATAGTAAACGGTGCATTCATGTAACCCCCTTTTTTCAACAATGGTAAACATTGCCCTCATATATATTATATATATATATCTATATCCTTACGAAGTACAAGAATGGTGAACAAGTTTCCCTCTGTGTTTCAACAACAAAGAATGCAAATTCCTAAAACATTTAAATCAAAATGGTAGGTATATATGTTTCAAAGCGAAGATCAAACTGGTTCAGGTATTCTTCATTAGCTCTCTCTCTCTCTCTCTCTCTCTCTTAAATAATGGACATCATATTCTCATGCCCCAGCGAATGATGAGCAAACCTTCAGAAGTTTGGCGGCTCTTTCGGTAGAAGGACGGGAGTTAGACATTCCATCGGTCACCAGGACTGCCACTTTTTTCACGTTCTCTCTGGCGCCGCGTATGCCGTCATACAACGTAGTTCTAGCCAGAGTCAAAGCCCCAGCAGTGTTGGTGGTACTTCCGACTGTCCACACGAGAAAAAAGAAACCAAAGCAGATAACACGAAGGACAGAAAACAACAACAACAAAAACCAGAAACACGATGGCATGGATTGTAGCACCGTCTTACCAGTCTTTGAGATTCTGGGAGACATAGTCACAGGCAATGTCAAATGTCGGACAGTCAAACAACACACACACAGTATCAGAAACAACCAACACAACGCAAAAAGTTCCCAAACGACTCACATTTCATGGTGTTCAGTAGCTTTCTCTTCACAGCTGCCTTGCTGTGGTAGTCGTTAAAGGCAAAGAAGACTTGGACGGTGCTTGCATAGACGATGTCTGCGATTCTGATGGCGTCTTGGGACACGTTCATCACGTCCACCACGTGGGCAGCAAACTGTTTCATCAGTCCGAAGTCCTTCACGCTCACACTTCCGGAACTGTCAAGGATGAAAGCGAGGTCCAGTTTGTCTTTGCATTCTGAGGAAAGCCAAGGGAAACGGTTTCATTTGTGATGAGCAGGCATTAGCTCTCTCTCTCTCTCTAAATACATTCACGCACACACACACACACACACACACGTATATATATATATATATATATATGTATATATATATATATGTGTGTGTGTGTGTGTGTGTGTGTGTGTGTGTGTGTGTGTGTGTGTGTGTGCGCGCGCGCGCGCGTGTGTGTATGTGTGTGTGTGTGTGTGTGTGTGTGTGCGAGCGAACGCGTCCATATGTGTGTGCGTGTGCGTGCGTGTGTGCAAATGATTGATAAGAAGAAGAACAACAAAAAGACTTGTAACAGTGTATAAGAACAAACCAGAATCATGGTAAATTGTTCAGTGACTCTTCAGGCACTCGGGTAGATAACCGCAGGAAAAATGTGGGAGTTACCCCAGAAGGACGTCTGACAGAACCATATCAAAGTCCTCAGTAAGTCATCAAGGCAGTGTATGGACACACCACAGGAATACCAGAGAAACACCAAAGACTTATGCTGGACTGCTTCAATAATAATCACAAAATCAAATCAAGCACAGCGTACCGCAAAGCAGTAGGGAGGCACCAAAGAAAGACGTCAGACTGAGCCACAAATCACCCCACCAGCGGACTGTTGGAAAAAAAGTCAAGTGGGATACTCACATTTAAGGGACCTCAGAGAAAGATGTCTGACTGAAGAACCACACTCACACACACTCCCAAACCTTCAGTAAATCATCGTGAAACTATGCACTTCTTCTTATTATTATCATTATCATCAAAAGAGAGACAGAGACAGACAGAGAGAGAAACAATGTGCAACAGTGACAGTGGCATTCAGCCAGCAAATGTTCGTCCTCACCAAACACTGGAGCCTGGGCAGCCTTGGTTACATACACCGATGCCGACTGGCCGTACACCTGGGCCCAGATGGGGGCCTGAGAACTGATGTTCCCAGGCATGTCCGAGGTCCCCAGAGTCTTCAGAGTGTACAGCGCTGCCGCCAGTCCCGAGTACAGAGGTTTGCGCAGGTCTGACCATTTCACCGCCGGCCAGTGAATTTGCAGTTTTGATGCAATGTTGTCGCAAGCGGTTTTGATGGAAGGCTGGCTGCAGTTTGTGGTGGCTTCAAACATGGCTTCCGTGACCTGGTGATGGCAAAGGGGCATTGTTGGGGTGATTGCTGGTCGGAGATGAATATTTCATTTCTGAATTTTCCGTAAAGTTCGTAAAAGAAAGTGTGTTGTCAATGACAACACCAAGATTCTTGGCTGAGCTGGAAAAAAAAGGGTTGGGTGTATTTTCATGTTTGACTGAATCAAAAGAAATGGAAGAGAGTTAATATTTGGTTCATGTAAGTATTGTTTCAGTTTTGTCGGCATTTTATTGCACTCTAATCTGAGTCATCTCGCTCTGAATGTCTAACAGATGTCGCTCTTCTGGAGTTGGGTGTCTGTCATGTGCATAAAATGATAACTACCACCAGAGGTGGTGGACAATTCCAG
>NC_134889.1:13995338-14174003 GCF_041734735.1 Babylonia areolata
GATGAGCTGTGCTGTGCTTTTTTTGGTTTTGTTTTGTTGCCTCTAGTCCCCGCGCAGAATAGAGTTCTTCTTGTTTTTGTTCTTCTACTTGCTCTTCGTGTTGTCCTTGTTGCTCTTCTTGTTCTTCTACTTGTTTTTCTTGTTGTCCTTGTTGCTCTTCTTGTTCTTCTACTTGTTTTTCTTGTTGTCCTTGTTGCTCTTCTTGTTCTACTACTTGTTTTTCTTGTTGTCCTTGTTGCTCTTCTTGTTCTACTTGTTTTTCTTGTTGTCCTTGTTGCTCTTCTTGTTCTACTTGTTTTTCTTGTTGTCCTTGTTGCTCTTCTTGTTTTTCTACTTGTTTTTCTTGTTGTCCTTGTTGCTCTTTTTGTTCTACTTGTTTTTCTTGTTGTCCTTGTTGCTCTTCTTGTTCTACTTGTTTTTCTTGTTGTCCTTGTTGCTCTTCTTGTTCTTCTACTTGTTTTTCTTGTTGTCCTTGTTGCTCTTCTTGTTCTTCTACTTGTTTTTCTTGTTGTCCTTGTTGCTCTTCTTGTTCTTCTACTTGTTTTTCTTGTTGTCCTTGTTGCTCTTCTTGTTCTTCTACTTGTTTTTCTTGTTGTCCTTGTCGCTCTTCTTGTTCTTCTACTTGTTTTTCTTGTTGTCCTTGTTGCTCTTCTTGTTCTACTACTTGTTTTTCTTGTTGTCCTTGTTGCTCTTCTTGTTCTACTTGTTTTTCTTGTTGTCCTTGTTGCTCTTCTTGTTCTACTTGTTTTTCTTGTTGCTTTTCTTGTTCTACTTGTTTTTCTTGTTGTCCTTGTTGCTCTTCTTGTTCTACTTGTTTTTCTTGTTGTCCTTGTTGCTCTTTTTGTTCTACTTGTTTTTCTTGTTGTCCTTGTTGCTCTTCTTGTTCTACTTGTTTTTCTTGTTGTCCTTGTTGCTGTTCTTGTTCTACTTGTTTTTCTTGTTGCTCTTCTTGTTCTACTTGTTTTTCTTGTTGTACTTGTTGCTCTTCTTGTTCTACTTGTTTTTCTTGTTGTCCTTGTTGCTCTTCTTGTTCTCGTACTTTTTGTTGTTTTTCTTCTTGTTTATCCTTCTTGTTTGCTCTTGTTTGTTCTTCATGTTTGTTCTTGTTATTCTTCTTGTCATTCCTGTTCTTGTTCCTCATCGTCTTATTCTTTTACTTGTTTTTCATCGTCTCTTATTCACTCTTTTCTTCGTTTTTTTCCCTTCTCTCTCTCTGTTTAAGGGTAGCAATGAGCAAAAAGGAAACCTTACCTGAAGCAAGTTTTCAGGATACTGCGTTGTTCGAATGCTACGTAAACAGGATATGGATATCAGTTCAGCTGATTGGCTGATACCATTTGATTAATGTCGGTTTGTTTGTTTTCATCTCTCTCACCAACAGATAAAAAATGTCAAGAGCAAAGCGAAATTTGAATCCTCACACGTGGACTGTAGCACGCACTCGATTTATGATTTTTTTTTTTTTTTTTTTCCATATTCCCTTTTTTCAGCAAGTTCGCGCACACTGCATGCTCAATCAGCCAAATTGATATATACGTGCGCGCGCACGCTTGTGTGTGTGTGTGTGTGTGTGTGTGTGTGTGTAGCTGCGCATACTCAACAACCTTCTTTCGAGGAACAAAATGGCTAACATGAGAAATAATGAGTTTTAAACTCACGACCCCACTCCTATCAACAGTGCCAGTGAGAGTGGCAGTGGTAAATATGGTGGTAACAATAGTGGCGGTAGTAATGGCAGTAGTAGTTGTATCAGCAGCAGCAGTAGTAGTAATAGCAGTTGTAGCAGCAGTACTAGTAGTAGCAGCAGTAGCAGTAGTAGTAGTAGTAGCAGCAGCAGTAGTAGTTGTCGTTGTAGTCATAGTGGCTAACTGGCAGTAGTTGTTGCTGACGATTCTCAACAACACGATTCTGCCTTTCCCTTTGAAATCCCAAACTTGGCTCTAACTTTAAAATCTGCATAGACAAAAAAACACACACAAAAACAACAAAAACAAAACCCTAACAAACTGCATTTGAATGTAAAAAAACAACAACAAAAAACAAAACAACAAAAACAAAAACAACAACAATAACAACAACAACAACAAAACAAAACAAAACAAACCAAACAAACAAAACCAAACAAAAAACCCCCCAAACCCCACATGTTCTGATTTCCAAATTCCCCTTTCTTGTTCATCCGCAGTCTTGGCTTCCACCTAGATTCAGTTCATCTCTCACGATAGAGTCTCATGTGAACCATATGTGCAAAAGATCTTTACTTTTAGTTTAGAAAAAAAGAAAAGAAAGTAAAATCCGCCTCGTCTGCTGACGCTGACAACAAAACTGGTCGTTGCCTTCATTTGGTTTCAATTTGACTTCTGCAACTCTCTCTCTTATCTTGCCTTCCGAATTACAAACTATACAAGCTCCAGAAAATGCAGAAAAGTGCAGCTCGACGCGTATTCAAAGGAGCGATATGGCTACAGCTATCCTGCAGACTCGTCACTGGCTGCTTGTTCAAGCCAGAATTGAATACAAAGTTGCCATTCTAGTATCAATAACGGTATCAGTAGCTCAAGGAGGCGTCACTGCGTTCGGTCAAATCAATATACGCTACACCACATCTGCCAAGCAGATGCCTGACCAGCAGCGTAACCCAACGCGCTTAGTCAGGGCTTGAGAAAAAAAATAGAAAAAAGTAAAAAAATAACAAACGAAAAACAAAAAAAACAAAAAACAAAACAAAAAACAAAAACAACAACAACAACAACAACAACAACAATAATAATAATAATAATAATAATAGTAATAATAATAAAAAGATAAATACATAAAAATACTACTACTACTAATATTCAAAAGGCACAAAATCTTGATTAAGTCAACTCTAGGCGCGCGCGCGCGCGCGCACACACACACACACACACACACACACACCAAAAAAAAAAAAAAAAAGGGTTTCAGAGCCTCAGTTGTGACACATCTTCGTATCCCTCTGAATTTCTCAACCCACACTTGCCCAACACAACATCAAGAGCTCTAGACTCCTTCCAGCTAACTGTTCCCTGATACCTACTATGTCTTCGGTTCAACAGCTTGGAACTCTCTGCCCATTACTGGAAGACAAACAGCTGATCTCTCGACTTTCGAAAAATTCTCTCTCTCTCTCAAAAATAATTTTGTTTCATAAGAAGAAAAAAATCATAATTTATTCGTGCTTTTGTATCAGTTTATAGTGTGTTGTGGTGTGTTGTATTATCATGATGTGGTGTAGTGTGTTATGGTGTGGTGTGTTGTGGTATCATGATGTGGTGTCGTGTGTTATGGTGTGGTGTGTTGTGGTTTCATGATGTGGTGTAGTGTGTTATGGTGTGGTGTGTTGTGGTATCATGATGTGGTGTAGTGTGTTATTGTATGGTGTGGTGTGGTATCATGATGTGGTGTAGTGTGTTATTGTATGGTGTGGTGTGGTATCATGATGTGGTGTAGTGTGTTATTGTATGGTGTGGTGTGGTGTCATGATGTGGTGTAGTGTGTTATTGTATGGTGTGGTGTGGTGTCATGATGTGGTGTAGTGCGTTGTGGTGTGGTGTGTTGTGGTATCATGATGTGGTGTCGTGTTTTATGGTGTGGTGTGTTGTGGTATCATGATGTGGTGTAGTGTGTTATGGTGTGGTGTGTTGTGGTATCATGATGTGGTGTCGTGTGTTATGGTGTGGTGTGTTGTGGTATCATGATGTGGTGTAGTGTGTTATTGTATGGTGTGTTGTGGTATCATGATGTGGTGTAGTGTGTTATGCTGTGGTGTTGTGTGTTGTGGTATCATGATGTGGTGTAGCTTGTTATGCTGTGGTGTGTCGTGTTATCATGATGTGGTGTAGTGTGTTATGCTTTAGTGTGTTGTGGTTTCATTATGTGGTGTAGTGTGTTATGGTGTAGTGTGGTGTGGTATCATGATGTGGTGTAGTGTGTTGTGGTGTGTTGTGTTGTGGTATCATGATGTGGTGTAGTGTGTTGTGGTGTGGTGTGGTGTGGTATCATGATGTGGTGTAGTGTGTTATGCTGTGGTGTGGTGCGGTATCATGATGTGGTGTAGTGTGTTATTGTATGGTGTGGTGTGTTGTGGTATCATGATGTGGTGTAGAGTGTTATGCTGTGGTGTGTCGTGTTATCATGATGTGGTGTAGTGTGTTATTGTATGGTGTGGTGTGGTATCATGATGTGGTGTAGTGTGTTATTGTATGGTGTGGTGTGGTGTCATGATGTGGTGTAGTGTGTTATTGTATGGTGTGTTGTGGTATCATGATGTGGTGTAGTGTGTTATTGTATGGTGTGGTGTGGTGTCATGATGTGGTGTAGTGCGTTGTGGTGTGGTGTGTTGTGGTGTCATGATGTGGTGTAGTGCGTTGTGGTGTGGTGTGTTGTGGTATCATGATGTGGTGTCGTGTGTTATGGTGTGGTGTGTTGTGGTATCATGATGTGGTGTAGTGTGTTATTGTATGGTGTGTTGTGGTATCATGATGTGGTGTAGTGTGTTATGCTGTGGTGTGGTGTGTTGTGGTATCATGATGTGGTGTAGTTTGTTATGCTGTGGTGTGTCGTGTTATCATGATGTGGTGTAGTGTGTTATGGTTTAGTGTGTTGTGGTTTCATGTGGTGTAGTGTGTTATGGTGTAGTGTGGTGTGGTATCATGATGTGGTGTAGTGTGTTGTGGTGTGTTGTGGTGTGGTATCATGATGTGGTGTAGTGTGTTGTGGTGTGGTGTGGTGTGGTATCGTGATGTGGTGTAGTGTGTTATGCTGTGGTGTGGTGCGGTATCATGATGTGGTGTAGTGTGTTATGGTGTGGTGTGGTGTGTTGTGGTATCATGATGTGGTGTAGAGTGTTATGCTGTGGTGTGTCGTGTTATCATGATGTGGTGTAGTGTGTTATGGTGTGATGTGATGTGGTATCATGATGTGGTGTAGTGTGTAATGGTGTCATGATGTGATGTAGTGTGTTATGGTGTGATGTGATGTGGTATCATGATGTGGTGTAGTGTGTTATTGTATGGTGTGGTGTGGTATCATGATGTGGTGTAGTGTGTTATTGTATGGTGTGGTGTGGTATCATGATGTGGTGTAGTGTGTTGTGGTGTGGTGTGTTGTGGTATCATGATGTGGTGTAGTGTGTTGTGGTTTAGTGTGTTGTGGTTTCATGTGGTGTAGTGTGTTATGGTGTAGTGTGGTGTGGTATCATGATGTGGTGTAGTGTGTTGTGGTGTGTTGTGGTGTGGTATCATGATGTGGTGTAGTGTGTTGTGGTGTGGTGTGGTGTGGTATCGTGATGTGGTGTAGTGTGTTATGCTGTGGTGTGGTGCGGTATCATGATGTGGTGTAGTGTGTTATGGTGTGGTGTGGTGTGTTGTGGTATCATGATGTGGTGTAGAGTGTTATGCTGTGGTGTGTCGTGTTATCATGATGTGGTGTAGTGTGTTATGGTGTGATGTGATGTGGTATCATGATGTGGTGTAGTGTGTAATGGTGTCATGATGTGATGTAGTGTGTTATGGTGTGATGTGATGTGGTATCATGATGTGGTGTAGTGTGTTATTGTATGGTGTGGTGTGGTATCATGATGTGGTGTAGTGTGTTATTGTATGGTGTGGTGTGGTATCATGATGTGGTGTAGTGTGTTGTGGTGTGATGTGATGTGGTATCATGATGTGGTGTAGTGTGTTATGGTGTGATGTGATGTGGTATCATGATGTGGTGTAGTGTGTTATGGTGTTGTGTGGTGTAGAATCATGATGTGGTGTAGTGTGTTATGGTGTAGTGTGTTATGGTGTTGTGTGGTGTAGAATCATGATGTGGTGTAGTGTGTTATGGTGTGGTGTGTTGTGGTATCATGATGTGGTGTAGTGTGTTATGGTGTGGTGTGTTGTGGTATCATGATGTGGTGTAGTGTGTTATGGTGTGGTGTGATGTGTTGTGGTGTCATGATGTGGTGTAGTGTGTTGTGTTGTGTCGTGTTATCATGATGTAGTGTAGTGTGTTATTGTATGGTGTGGTGTGGTATCATGATGTGGTGTAGTGTGTTATTGTATGGTGTGGTGTGGTATCATGATGTGGTGTTGTGTTATGGTGTGGTGTGTTATGGCATCATGATGTGATGTAGTGTGTTGTGTAGTGGTGTGTTGTGGTATCATGATGTGGTGTAGTGTGTTCTGGTGTGCTGTGTTGTGCTGTGGTATCATGATGTGGTGTAGTGTGTATCGGTGTGTTGTGTTGTGTTGTGGTGTCGTGTCATGTGTTGTATCGTGTTGTGGTGTAGTGTGGTGTATCGTGTTGTAGTGTAATCTGTTGTGGTGTAGTGTGGTGTACCGTGTTGTAGTGTGATGTGTTGTGGTGTAGTGCGCTGTATCGTGTTGTAGTGTGATGTGTTGTGGTGTAGTGTGGTGTATCGTGTTGTAGTGTGATGTGTTGTGGTGTAGTGTGGTGTATCGTGTTGTAGTGTAATGTGTTGTGGTGTAGTGTGGTGTATCGTGTTGTAGTGTGATGTGTTGTGGTGTAGTGTGGTGTATCGTGTTGTAGTGTGATGTGTTGTGGTGTAGTGTGGTGTATCGTGTTTGTGGTAGTGTGATGTGTTGTGGTGTAGTGCGGTGTATCGTGTTGTGTGGTAGTGTGATGTGTTGTGGTGTAGTGTGGTGTATAGTGTTGTAGTGTGATGTGTTGTGGTGTAGTGTGGTGTGGTGTAGTGTGGTGTATCGTGTTGTGTGGTAGTGTGATGTGTTGTGGTGTAGTGCGGTGTATCATGTTGTAGTGTGATGTGTTGTGGTGTAGTGTGGTGTATCGTGTTGTGTTGTAGTGCGATGTGTTGTGGTGTAGTGCGGTGTATCGTGTTGTAGTGTGATGTGTTGTGGTGTAGTGTGTTGTATACGCATTGTGTTGTAGTGTGATGTGTTGTGGTGTAGTGCGGTGTATCGTGTTGTGTTGTAGTGTGATGTGTTGTGGTGTAGTGTGTTGTATACGCATTGTGTTGTAGTGTGATGTGTTGTGGTGTAGTGCGGTGTATCGTGTTGTAGTGCGATGTGTTGTGGTGTAGTGTGTTGCATCGGGTTGTGTTGTAGTGTGATGTGTTGTGGTGTAGTGTGTTGTATACGTGTTGTGTTGTAGTGTGATATGTTGTGGTGTAGTGCGGTGTATCGTGTGGTAGTGTGATGTATTGTGGTGTAGTGTGGTGTATCGTGTTGTGTGGTAGTGTAATGTGTTGTGGTGTAGTGCGGTGTATCGTGTGGTAGTGTGATGTGTTGTGGTGTAGTGTGGTGTATCGTGTTGTGTGGTAGTGTGATGTGTTGTGGTGTAGTGCGGTGTATCGTGTGGTAGTGTGATGTGTTGTGGTGTAGTGCGGTGTATCGTGTTGTGTTGTAGTGTGATGTGTTGTGGTGTAGTGCGGTGTATCGTGTTGTAGTGTGATGTGTTGTGGTGTAGTATGGTGTGGTGTAGTGTGGTGTATCGTGTTGTGTGGTAGTGTAATGTGTTGTGGTGTAGTGCGGTGTATCGTGTTGTAGTTAGATGTGTTGTGGTGTAGTGCGGTGTATCGTGTTGTGTTGTAGTGCGATGTGTTGTGGTGTAGTGCGGTGTATCGTGTTGTAGTGTGATGTGTTGTGGTGTAGTGTGGTGTATCGTGTTGTAGTGTGATGTGTTGTGGTGTAGTGTGTTGTATACGTATTGTGTTGTAGTGTGATGTGTTGTGGTGTAGTGCGGTGTATCGTGTTGTAGTGCGATGTGTTGTGGTGTAGTGTGTTGCATCGGGTTGTGTTGTAGTGTGATGTGTTGTGATGTAGTGTGTTGTATACGTGTTGTTTTGTAGTGTGATGTGTTGTGGTGTAGTGAGGTGTATCGTGTTGTAGTGTGATGTGTTGTGGTGTAGTGTGGTGTATCGTGTTGTAGTTTGATGTGTTGTGGTGTAGTGCGGTGTATCGTGTTGTAGTGTGATGTGTTGTGGTGTAGTGTGTTGCATCGTGTTGTAGTGTGATGTGTTGTGGTGTAGTGTGGTGTATCGTTTTGTTTGGTAGTGTGATGTGTTGTGGTGTAGTGTGGTGTATCGTGTTGTAGTGTTATGTGTTGTGGTGTAGTGCGGTGTATCGTGTTGTGTGGTAGTGTTATGTGTTGTGGTGTATTGTGGTGTATCGTGTTGTAGTGTGATGTGTTGTGGTGTAGTGTGGTGTATCGTGTTGTGTGGTAGTGTTATGCGTTGTGGTGTAGTGCGGTGTATCGTGTTGCAGTGTGATGAGTTGTGGTGTAGTGCGGTGTATCGTGTTGTAGTGTGATGTGTTGTGGTGTAGTGCGGTGTATCGTGTTGTAGTGTGATGTGTTGTGGTGTAGTGCGGTGTACCGTGTTGTAGTGTGATGTGTTGTAGTGTAGTGCGGTGTATCGTGTTGTGTGGTAGTGTGATGTGTTGTGGTGTAGTGCGGTGTATCGTGTTGTGTGGTAGTGTGATGTGTTGTGGTGTAGTGCGGTGTATCGTGTTGTAGTGTGATGTGTTGTGGTGTAGTGTGGTTTATCGTGTTGTAGTGTGATGTGTTGTGGTGTAGTGTGGTGTATCGTGTTGTGTGGTAGTGTGATGTGTTGTGGTGTAGTGTGGTGTATCGTGTTGTGTGGTAGTGTGATGTGTTGTGGTGTAGTGCGGTGTATCGTGTTGTAGTGTGATGTGTTGTGGTGTAGTGTGGTGTATCGTGTTGTGGTGTCGTGTGGTGTGGTGTGATGTGATGTGTCGTGTCGTGTCGTGTCGTGTCGTGTCGTGTCGTATCATGTCATGTTTCGTGTTGTGGCATGCTAGGGTGCAGTGTGGTGTGTTGTGGTGTGGTGTGCTTTCCTTTGCTATGATGTGCTGTGTTGTCGTGTTGTAGTGCCGTGTTTGGCTGTGTCGTGTCGAGCTGGATTCTGTGAGTTAGGGTGGGATTAGGTCAGGCGCTTGAACGTTGCCAAGAAAGAAAGTGGGAACAGAATTGCCGATTGAAAATGGATTGAACATAATAGTATGTTATTTTTCTGGCTGTCCATTTTTTTGCGTGTACTGGTGGTGATTGATGTTCGATTTCAGGATCCGCGCAGAAAGGTTTATCGTGTCACAACGTGCTGTGTTATACAGGACTTAACACACTGTCATATCCATAACCATCTGAATCACAGCAAAACAGGGGACAACAAGCTGTTGTGTGAGTGGAAAGAAGAGCTATCTCCTTCTCTCTATGTGTGCGTGTGCGTGTGTGCAACAGGGATTGATAGGCCGAGAGACACAGAGAGAGAGAGAATGTGTGTGTGTGTGTGTGTGTGTGTGTGTGTGTGTGTGTGGTTGCACGCACGTGCGTGAATGCGCATGTGTGCATACGCGCGCGTCCATGTGTGTGTGTGTGTGTGTGTGTGTGTGTGTGTGTGTGTGTGTGTGTGTGTGTGCGTGTTGGTGTTCGTACGTGGTATGGCTGTATATATAGAGAAAAAAGTTCTCTCTTGTACTCGCACGCGTTTGTGTGTGTGTGTGTGTGTGTGTGTGTGTGTGTGTGTGTGTGTGTGTGTGTGTGTGTGTGTGGAGGGGTGTTTGAGGGGGTTGTGTACAAGGTGGGAGAAAGGAGACAAGAGTACAGAAAGCAGTCAAAGAAAAAGGACTTTTATCTCATCCAGTTCCTGGCTAAAACTTTCTCTTTCCCTCTGTGTGTCTCTCTCTGATAACTCTTTGCATATGTCGTGCGCAAAAAACAACAAACAAAAACAACAAAAACTTGCATTTTATTAGGCACTGCGAAGACTACAGACCGATTAGGGACCAACACTCAGTTACTTAGCTAATCATGTGCATATAAATTGTCCAGTTTCGCCTACAAGGGCGCAATAGCCGTGTGTGGTTAGAGCGTTGGACTTTCAATCTGAGGGTGCCGAGTTCGAATCTCGGTGACGACGCTTGGTGGGTGGGTAAAGGGTGGAGATTATTCCGATCTCCCAGGTCAACATATGTGCAGGCCTGCTAATGCCTGAACCCCCTTCGTGTGTATACGCACACAGAAGATCAAATACGCGCGTTAAAGATTCTGTGATCCATGTAAGCGTATGATGGGTTATGGAAACAAGAACATACCCAGCATGCACACCCACGGCAACGGAGTATGGCTGCCTACATGGCGGGGTAAATAGACAAAACGGACATAATTGTACATAGAATGTTAGATGTCTGAGTGTGTATGTGTGCGTACCTGAAATCTGATTGAATGACAAGGGAAACGATGATGAGCGACTGATGGCAGCCGTCAGTCGGCTCTACGCAGGTAGGCAGCCTGTTGTGCAAATGACCCCGAGTTTGTAAAGCGCTTAGAGTTTGGTCTCTGACTGAGGATAGGCGCTATATAAGTAACCATATCACATCAATTTTGCTTCTGACGTCAGAAAAGGGAGGTATTATGATAATAACATCTATTCGCACAAATTTCTGATCCGTTGCAACTGTATTGTTTTTCTGTAGGGACTGTGTTGATTAAATTTGTACCCTATTTCATGGTTTTTATAAAAAATAAGTCATGATAATTACAGTGCCTGTTCCTTTCCCTCCCTCTCCCCTCTTCCCCCATACCTCCACCCCCTCTCTCTACCTTACCGTTTTTTCCCTTCTGTCCACCTCTCAACTCCCCCCCCCCCCCCCACATCTCTTTCTCCTGATGCCTTTCTCCCCCACCCACTTATCCCCCGCCCTCCACCCCACTTCCCCTTCTCTCACCGTATCTACGTGCACTTCATGAAACATTAAATACAAAATTATACCAAGTTATTGTTAAAGTATTACGATTAAAAACCATTTTATCCCTCACAAACTTACCCCCCACCTTACCCGACGCCTCCCCGAACACCCCCTAACCCCTCTCCCGACCCCCACCCCCCCTCCCCCGCCCCCGCATCCTCCCACCCCTCACGGTTGACACGTTTGTCTGTCCAAGATGCGTTCCACTTCACCACGTGTTACAGGACTGGTCTGCGCAGCTGCCTCGAATGTCGCAGCGACCTGTTATGCGGGACGTTACAACTCTCCTATCCCTCACTATCTGTGTGTGGGGGAGGGGGGGGGAGGAGGGGGGTGAAGGGGGATGTGTGTGGGGGGGAAGGAGTGCTGGAGGGGTGTGTGTGTGTGTGTGGGGGGGGGGGGGGGGGGGGGTTGGGGCACTGTGGATAAGGATATGGGCGTTGGGGGTAGGACGCAGTTTCAGTGTCGTTCAGCATCCAATATGGCCGACGACTAGATTGTGCCGGGCGATACCTAATCTGGGTCCCCCATCCACGAAGTCAGCTATTCAACCGTGGAGGTGGATTGTTTCCTTGACACCTCCTGTTGGGGCGTGCCACCGCGTGCTGGTGGATAGACGTCGAAAGAACAGACAGATGGATGAACAGACGGACAGGTCAGACAGACAGACAAAGAGAAGACAAGGCAAGACAAGGCAATTCAAAGCGAGACAAGACATGCCTTGACATGACAAGACATCCATTTGTGAAGGTGACAGATAAAGAAGTTCAAGTTTTTTTTGACACACTTGAGTAAACAAAGTGAGTCTATGTTTTAACCTGGTGTTCGGTTGTGTGTGTGTGTGTGTGTGTGTGTGTGTGTGTCCGTGGTAAACTTTCATATTGCCATTTTCTCTGCAAATACTTTGTCAGTTGACACCAAATTTGGCATAAAAATAGGAAAAATTCAGTTCTTTCCAGTCATCTTGTTTAAAACAATATTGCACCTCTGGGATGGGCACAAAAAAAGAAAAAAGAAAAAAAAGAAGCGAAATTATATGCAAACTGGATTTACTGTTATATTTTTTTATTTTCTAAACTTGGCACTTTGATCTGATATTCTGACACAACAAGAGCAGTCATTTTTATCATTTTTTTTGTTCAAACAGGAACTTCTTTTGCTAAACATGGAAGTTATATTTATTTTGCATGTCTTTGGTGCAGATAGTAAAATAGGGAGATTAATCTGTAATTAATGCTAGGGGGCTGAATTTGCTTTAAATTGATCTTCCTCATCTTAAACATTACATTTTGAAATTATACTCAGTACATAAAAAGCTTGTGTGTTTTACTCTCAGTGTACAGGGCTTTCACTATGTTCATTCGCCCAAGTGGTCTTTTTCGGAAAATACTAAAATCAATACGACGAGTGGACTTTATTGGCTGAGCCCTGAAGGTCATGGGCAAAAATCAATTGCGTACACATATTTATACGTATTCAAAGCGCGTGCTCATATTCTTCGCGAGCGCGAACGACGCCATTCTGTTTCAAGTTGTTGACCTGCCCGTTCAATCCTATATTCAATTGACAATACATGATAACATGTGATAGAAAGTTGGAGAAGGAGACCGTTAAATATTTATTCAGAGAAAGATTTGTGAACGCCTCATCACTTACTGGATTATGCCCGAAACTACCATAAAAATATCCACAGAATCAGTCGGAATTCACAGTTAAAAATGATAAACCATGAGAGTTAATACCCTTGAATTGATGAAACGTAAAAATTTCCAGTCTTGACTTTTCTCAAAATGAAGTCCTTTTCACTTCATACGACTTTTAGAAGTACTTGTACTTGGCTCTACATGTTATTAGTTTAACAAAATACTCAATTTTCAAATCAACTTTAAAACTATAAAACTAGAATGAACATAAAAGAGAAATTGAATCGACCGTGTCAACCAGGTGTAACTAAACTTGTACATCTATCTAGATCCAGAGAAAACGGCTAAATGTTGCAATGTGATTGCGGCGATAGCCACGTTTCCTTTACCGCGGACTTAAAATTTTTTTTTTAATTGCCCTTAAAGATTTTTTGAATGCCCAAGATACACCAGAATAATATGATTTAAACAGCGTTCTCACTGCGAATACCGCAGTCGACAAGGCAAGGTAAGGCAAGACAAGGCAAGGCAGGGCAGGGCAGGGCAGGGCAGGGCAAGGTAAGGCAAGATAAGGGCAAGGCAAGGCAAGGCAGGGCAAGGCAAGGCAAGGCAAGATAAGGGCAAGGCAAGGCAAGGCAAGATAAGGGCAAGGCAAGGCAAGGATATGCAAGGCAAGATAAGGGCAAGGCAGGGCACGGTAGGCAAGGCAAGGCAAGGGCAAAATAAGGGCAAGGCAAGGCAAGGCAAGGCAAGGCAAGGGCAAAATAAGGGTAAGGCAAGGCAAGGCAAAGCAAGATAAGGGCAAGGCAAGGCAAGATCAGGGCAACGCAAGGCAAGATCAGGGCAAGACAAGGCAAGATAAGGGCAAGACAAGGCAAGATAAGGGCAGGGCAAGGCAAGGCAGGGCAAGGCAAGGTAAGGGCAAAGCAAGGCAAGGGGAGAGCGCGTCGCTATACTACAGCGCCACCCATTTTAAAAATATTTTTTTCCTGCGTGCAGTTTTATTTGTTTTTGCTATCGAAGTGGATTTTTCTACAGAATTTTGCCAGGAACAACACTTTTGTTGCCGTGGGTTCTTTTACGTGCGCTAAGTGCATGCTGCACACGGGACCTCGGTTTATCGTCTCATCCAAATGACTAGCGTCCAGACCACCACTCAAGGTCTAGTGTAGGGGGAGAAAATATCGGCGGCCGAGCCGTGATTCGAACCAGCGCGCTCAGATTCTTTCGCTTCCTAGGCGGACGCATTACCTCTAGGCCATCACTACACTTTTCGGTGGAAGGTGGCAGAATGGTTAAGACGCTTATCTGCCAATAGAGTGTCCGGGAGGGTCTGGGTTCGAATCCCTGTCTCGAGTCCTTTCTCCCAGGTTTGACTGGAAAATCAAACTGAAAGTAGAGTCATTCGGATCAGACGATCCGTTTTCAGCACTGGAAAGGAACTTTTGGCAACGAAATATGGTGCGGCGTATATGGATTTTTCGAACGCAGTGACGCTTCAGGAAACTGAAACTGAATTAAAATTTTTAACACAACAGTTTTCTCTGCATGACATTCCAGTTCTTTAGTGTCATTTTTATTGTGTTTTTTCCCCCAATCAGATCTGGTGATGTTACTGGGCCTGAAAGAAATTCAAAATCGGAGGTTAAAGGTTAAGGTCAAACACGGCATATTATATTACTAGGGAAAGGTTTTTTTGTTATAGGCAAGAAAGAGATGTTGTTGACAATCTTCATCAGATTTGGTAGAATGATTGGTCAAGAGAACACAGCCTGCGTAGAACAAGTTCAGAAGTTAAAGTTCAAGGTCACATCGTATTGGTAAAAATATTGTAGAAACATAACAGAACTTGGGTCTTTTAATCCAATTTTCATTCTGAACTGATTTGTGAAGCCGAAAACATGAATGCTTTGTAAACTTTGTAAATGTTGGCGTCAAATGTCAAGGTCACATCATTGTGTGTGTGTGCGTGTGTTGGGTATATTGGTGTTAATGACTGGGTGGATGAATGAAAGTGTGTGCGTACATGTGTATAGGGAGATGGTGCACACGCGCGCACATCCACATACATACACACAAACACACACAACAAAAACAACAACAAACACACACATACATACACACACACACAACAAAAACAACAACAAACACACACACAAACCACGGGCACACACACAACACGGACACAGGAAACACACACACACACGCACACGCGCGTACGCACGAGAGTGTTGAAACACATTTCAAGCATGAGGCAAGTCGTCTTGATCTATGGCCGAATTCGTTTACACAATACACCCCCCCCCCCCCCACCTCTCTCTCTCTCCGCCTTTTGAAATCAACATGACACGTTGTTCCATGAAAGTTTAATTTGCAATCATTGAAAGCCACAAGAAGAATGATGAAGTTATGTTAAAGTCTTAGTAATCGATTCAAACTCGGTTGACCGCAGTCCACATAGCAGTTATTGCTAGTGTGAATAATAGACAAGACTGCGAAAGAACACGGTAGTTGTGCATGTCCCTTTGAACCTCAGTGCAGAACGTTCTGTAATAGGACTTGAAAAACGAACAGTGTGTGGATGCGCGCGCGTGTGTGTAACTGAACGAGTGGGTGACCCATGGTTGGTCAGTGTTCTGAGGAATGTGCAGTAAAAGCATAAGTCTGCGCGCACGCGTGAGAGTACATGTGTGTGTGTGTGTGTGTGTGAAGGGAAGTAATTGGTAGTTCGTTAAGAGCAGTTCCCATGATTTTTCAATTCTTAGAGCGAGGGTTGCTCGGATATGGAATGATTGTCACATGCGAGCATGCGCGCGCGCGCGCGTGTGTGTGTGTGTGTGTGTGTGTGTACGTGCGTGTGTGACCGAAATCTAACTGAACGACACAGGAAACAAATGATGGGCAGCTGTCAGTCGGCTCTAACCAGGTAGGAAGTCTGTTGTGCAAGCAACTCCGTGTTTGTGAAGCTCTTACCGCTTGCTCTCTGACCGAAGATAGGCGCTATGTAAATCTCCATTATAATCAATCAATCAATCAATCGATATTCGTTGGTTCAGTTTCGAATAGACAATGGTGCGAAAAGTTTGTTTGGACGGTCCCATTCGTTGATTGGCATAACTTTTGGAGTTTCTGTCAACACTGGAACTTCAAACGGTCACAAGATAGTTATGGCGTAATCTGACATGAAGTAAACGTCGATAACAACACGTACAAATTCACCTAAACCGGAAGTATGAACAAGTCTGTCGCCGCGGATTCTTCCTTCTGAGAACAGTTTTTGTGTCCATTCACACTAAGTTCTCATCACTTTCGTTTACAAAGGAAAACAAACAGCACACGCATTTACACACAAACGCACGCACGACCGTGCACACACATATACGTTGCCTCCCTGTAGGCCATCATCTTCCACACATACACACACACACGGGCGCGCACTCACACTCAAACAAACACATTAGGCCAAGCTCATCCCCAGGTATGCAAGTTGTTCCACTTTCCTTCCCCCCTTCCCCCACAACCCTTCCCTCTCCCTTCCAGCGAATACAGGTTGCCACGGTCCCCCATTCTCAGCCACCTGAATGGCACTAACCCCTCACCCCCACCCCTATCCCCCAGGACAAAAACAAAACAAAACAAAAAAAACCCCAACAAAGAACGAAAACAATTCATCCTCAATCTATGAATTCAACGTTTTCCTTTCTACCATAGACATGCAGGCGCACACACACACACGCTCTCTCTCTCTCTCTCTCTCACACACACACGCGCGCACATATACACACACACGCGTGCACATATAATCTCATATACATACATGGGGACACACAAACGCGCGCGCATATATGCAAACACACATACACACGCACAAGCACACACACACACACACGCGCGCGCGCGCGGTACGCACACACGCATGCACACTCTCGTGCACAAGCGCGCACGCACACACGCAAACGCACGCGCACACACATACACGCACTCACACACACACAAAGACAAACACGCACGCACACAAAACCACACATACACACGCACACACACACACACGGGGAGACCCCTAACCCTCCCTACCCTCACTTCAATTTCGCTACCCCCCCACGGCTACCCCCCCCCCCCCCCCCAACCCCCCACCTCCCTCCCTCCTCCTCCCCCACCTCAACAACAACAATAAAAGCCCGAAACGTACACGCTGATGCTGGACTCCCCACTACCTTCACAAACCCCAACCCTCTACCTCCCTGCCGCTCCCCATTCCCCGCCCCCCCTCCTCCTACCCCATAAACCCACTTCCGCCCTCCTACTCATACCCCCACGTGCGACCTTCAGGGTCAAGGTCAAATGAAGGTGAAGGTTAAGAGGGGGTTCGGGGGCGGGGTCATCAGCCGTCGGACTCGGAGCGCGTGCTGGTGGACAGGTCCTGCAGGGTGTCCGTCACGCGCTGTCGGTACACCACCCCTTCCCCGCCCACCTCCACCTCCGTCCTCTCCTCCACCACCGCCTCCGACCTCACTGGGCCCCCTCCCCCACCCCGCCGAAGGGGAGCCCCTCTGCCTCTTCTTCCCCCCTCCTCCTCCTCCTCGTCCTCCTCCTCCTCTTCTCCCATGCTGGAGGTGGTGGACGATCTCCGATTCCCCCCACTTCTCCTCCTCCTCCTCTCCATCTCCCTCTCCTTCTCTCGGCGACGTCGTCTGGACGGGGAGGTGGTGGTGGTGGTGGTGGGGGTGGTGCAGGGAGCGTACCCGTAGCCGTAGCCCGGCTCCCCACCCGAGCGGTGGATGGGGGACAGGGAGTGGGTGCGCACCCGGGGCAGCGGGGATGGGCTGGGTGCCGGGTAGGAGGACACGGCCAGGCTGGAGCGCGGCCGGTTCCGGGTGGAGGTCCTGGGCGCGGGTGGGGGCGGGGGTGGTGGGGTCGCCCCGCCCCCTCCTCCTCCTCCCCCTGTCTCCTCCCACCCTCCCCACCACCCCACCGCCGCGTCTCGAGACGGGGTGGGGGTTCTGCGAGGGGACGGGTAAGGGTAGTGGCAAGGGTAGGTCCCCCCTCCCCCTCGCTCCTGCCTGGGGGGGCGGTCCGTCAGTCGGGGTGGGAGAGAGTGGTGGGGTTGGGGGTGAGGGTAGTGGTGGTGCTGGAGGGGGCTGAAGCGGTGGTTGTTGTAGGCGTCGTTGTTGGAGGCGGAGGTGGTGGAGGAGTAGCGCTGGTGGTGGGGGTGGTACTGGTGGTGGTGGAGGAGGGGACGTGGCGTGGTAGAGACGCTGTAGTAGTCACTGACGCGGGTGGCCGAGCCTTCTGTCTGCTCCTCCTCAGTCTCCGTCGGCTCCGCGATCTCGCACACGTGCCGCTCCCTGTCTGTTCAGGGAGCACGCACACAGGCACACGCACACACACACACACACACAGAGAAACGCGCGCGCGCGCACACACACACACACAAATTAGAATAGAATTCATAAAAAACATTCAAAAATACCTTCCAAATATTATTAAACTCAGTCAGCTAATACTGGAAGACAAACTTGTGGGACTGTTTGGGAAATCTGTCAGTAACTGCTGCCAAAAACGCCATAGCGTGCAGAAGGCGTTCAATCTCTTGTTCAATATTTACCTATTTTTTTTTGCTTTTTTTGTGTGCGTGGTTTCAAGTAACTTTGCATGCGTGTCTTTTAACCTTGTTCAGGTTTAACTGACATTCTGATTCTGATTCTGATTCACACACACACACACACACGCACATACAGAGAAACTTTTTAAAAATGAATTTATCATTATTATCATTATTAGTATTGTTGTTTTTTGTTGTTGTTATTATTTTATTTCATTATCATTATTGTTGCTGTTATTACTTGTATTATCCTACATATTTCGAGCATAAATGTACTCGTTTCTTAAACAGTTGATAGAACTGATCTTTTTTTTTTTTTAAACATAATATTGTGTGTGTGTGTGTGTGTGAGTGAGTGGGGGGGGGAGGGGGGGGGGGATGCGCGCGCGCGCACGTGTGTGTGTGTGTATGTGTGTAGTGAAGTTCGGATGTTTCGAACCGTATGATGGTGGCACTCTTTCTTATGTCTTGGCAAAAAAACAACAACAGAAAACAGCAACATCGGAAGCTAATCGGAATGGCATTTCTGGCAAAATCTTCCATTTCCTGAGATGCTTTTTCAGTATCGAAGTGTCAGCGGGCAGGATGTTGTCTGTGGTTGATCTGTGTGAAATCCAAGCTGCTCTCCACAGGCAGATCGCGGAGGAGATAACAATGATGTCAAACGCGTCCACCATGAAAGTCCACGACTGAGATACAGACCAGGTAGGGGAAAGAGTGTACAGAAAACCCCTGTCCTTGGTGGAACTGACCCTGTATCCTATGTTTATGATTTACAACCGGGCTTTCTACCCACGCGGCAGCTGGCTGGGAGTAATATTTTTAACACGCACACCAAACAACAACAACAACAAAAGTTACCTGGGGGCAGATCAGACTTGGGGGTTCTGTAGCTGTAGCTGTCCCCGTACTGGTAACTGGGGCGTCGGCTTTCCTCCGTCGGCGTCTCCCCCCACCCCCTCTTGTACTCCGGATCTCTGAAACATACGCGTGCGTGAGCAGTGTGTGTGTGTGTGTGTGTGTGTGTGTGTGCTACGTAGTCAACCACGCGTGGGTCTTGCCGTCAGGCAAGAGAGACAGGTAGGACATACAAGGCAGACATGCAAGACAGAGATATACAGACCAAAAAGAGAAAACACAGACAGAGATGAGAGATAGTGCGGAGAGACAGACAAAACAGACAAAGAAGACAGTCTCAGAAGACAGGCAAACAGACAGACAGGCAGACAAGAGAAACATGCAAGACATACAGACAAGACTCATCGGAAAAAAAGACAGACAGCCAGACAGACAAGCACGCAGACAGACAAGACAGACAGACAAGATAGACAGACAGACAAGACAGACAGCAGGCAGACAGGCAAAACAGCCAGCCAGCGAGACAGGACAGACAGACAAAACAGCAAGACGAGACAGGCAGACAAAACAGCCAGCCAGCCAGCCAGCCAAAACAGGCAGACAGACAGGACAGGCAGACAGACAGCAGGCAGACAGACAGACAAAACAGCCAGCCAGCCAGGACAGCCAGAAGAGACAGACAGGCAAGACAGCCAGTCAGCCAGGACAGCCAGAAGAGACAGACAGGCAAGACAGCCAGTCAGCCAGGACAGCCAGAAGAGACAGACAGGCAAGACAGCCAGTCAGCCAGGACAGCCAGAAGAGACAGACAGGCAAGACAGCCAGTCAGCCAGGACAGCCAGAAGAGACAGACAGACAAAACAGCCAGTCAGCCAGGACAGCCAGAAGAGACAGACAGGCAGACAGGCAAGACAGCCAGACCAGACAGACAAGACAGGCAGACAAGATAGACAGACGAGACAGACAGACAAGAGACAGACCCGACAAGACAGGCAGACTGACTGACAAGACAGAGACAGACAGACAGGCAGACAGAAAGACAAGACAGCTATACGAGACAAACAAGACAGACAGACGACACAGCCAGCCAGCCAAAACAGACAGACAAGACAGGCAGACAGACAGCAAGCAGACAGACAGACAAAACAGCCAGCCAGCCAGAAGAGACAGACAGGCAAGACAGGCAGACAGACAGACAGGCAAGACAGCCAGACCAGACAGACAAGACAGACAGAGACAAGAGACAGACAGACAGACAGACAGACAAGGTAGGCAGACAGACAGACAAGAAAGCTGTACGAGACAAACAAACAAGACAGACAGTCAAGACAGACAGACAGACAGTCAAGACAGACATGCAGACAGACAGAGAGACAGACAGACAGACGAGACAGACAGACAGTCAAGACAGACATACAGACAAAACAGACAGACAGTCAAGACAGACAGTCAAGACAGACATGCAGCCAGAGAGACAGACAGACAGACGAGACAGACAGACAGTCAAGACAGACATACAGACAAAACAGACAGACAGTCAAGACAGACAGTCAAGACAGACATGCAGCCAGAGAGACAGACAGACAGACGAGACAGACAGTCAAGACAGACAGTCAAGACAGACATGCAGCCAGAGAGACAGACAGACAGACGAGACAGACAGTCAAGACAGACAGACAGACAGTCCAGACAGACATGCAGACAGACAGAGAGACAGAAAGACAGACGAGACAGACAGACAGTCAAGACAGACAGACAGTCAAGACAGACATGCAGACAGACAGAGAGACAGACATACAGACAGTCAAGACAGACAGACAGACAAAACAGACAGACAAAACAGACAGACAGTCAAGACAGACATGCAGAAAAGACAGACAGTCAAGACAGACAGACAGACAAAACAGACAGACAGTCAAGACAGACATACAGACAAGACAGACAGACAGACAGTCAAGACAGACAGTCAAGACAGACAGACAGACAAAACAGACAGACAAAACAGACAGACAGTCAAGACAGACATGCAGACAAGACAGACAGTCAAGACAGACAGACAGACAAAACAGACAGACAGACAGTCAAGACAGACAGACAGACAAGACAGACAGACAGACAGTCAAGACAGACATACAGACAAAACAGACAGACAGACAGTCAAGACAGACAGTCAAGACAGACAGACAGTCAAGACAGACATGCAGACAAGACAGACAGTCAAGACAGACAGACAGACAAAACAGACAGACAGACAGTCAAGACAGACAGTCAAGACAGACATGCAGACCAGACAGACAGTCAAGACAGACATGCAGACAAAACAGACAGACAGTCAAGACAGACAGTCAAGACAGACAGACAGACAAAACAGACAGACAGACAGTCAAGACAGACAGACAGTCAAGACAGACAAAACCAACAGACAAAACAGACAGACAGTCAAGACAGACATGCAGCCAAGACAGACAGACAGACTCACGGACTGTCCAGAGAGGACACCCCACAGTCACGGGTGCCTACTCCGGAGGGGGGCTGGTTGATGTAATCCCACAGTGCTTTGTATTGAAACTTGTACTGCTCCTGTCAGCACAGTAATGTCATCATTATTATCATTATTGATGTACTCCCACAGTGCTTTGTATTGAAACTTGTACTGCTCCTGTCAGCACAGTAATGTCATCATTATTATCATTATTGATGTACTCCCACAGTGTTTTGTACTGAAACTTGTACTGCTCCTGTCAGCACAGTAATGTCATCATTATTATCATTATTGATGTACTCCCACAGTGCTTTGTATTGAAACTTGTACTGTTCCTGTCAGCACAGTATTGTCATCATTATTATCATTATTGATGTACTCCCACAGTGCTTTGTATTGAAACTTGTACTGTTCCTGTCAGCACAGTATTGTCATCATTATTATCATTATTGATGTACTCCCACAGTGTTTTGTACTGAAACTTGTACTGCTCCTGTCAGCACAGTAATGTCATCATTATTATCATTATTGATGTACTCCCACAGTGTTTTGTATTGAAACTTGTACTGCTCCTGTCAGAACAGTATTGTCATTATTATTATCATTATTGATGTACTCCCACAGTGTTTTGTATTGAAACTTGTACTGCTCCTGTCAGAACAGTATTGTCATCATTATTATCGTTATTGATGTACTCCCACAGTGTTTTGTATTGAAACTTGTACTGCTCCTGTCAGCACAGTATTGTCATCATTATTATCATTATTGATGTACTCCCACAGTGTTTTGTATTGAAACTTGTACTGCTCCTGTCAGCACAGTATTGTCATCATTATTATCATTATTGATGTAATCCCACAGTGTTTTGTATTGAAACTTGTACTGCTCCTGTCAGCACAGTAATGTCATCATTATTATCATTATTGATGTACTCCCACAGTGTTTTGTACTGAAACTTGTACTGCTCCTGTCAGCACAGTAATGTCATCATTATTATCATTATTGATGTACTCCCACAGTGTTTTGTATTGAAACTTGTACTGCTCCTGTCAGCACAGTAATGTCATCATTATTATCATTATTGATGTAATCCCACAGTGTTTTGTACTGAAACTTGTACTGCTCCTGTCAGCACAGTAATGTCATCATTATTATCATTATTGATGTACTCCCACAGTGTTTTGTATTGAAACTTGTACTGCTCCTGTCAGCACAGTAATGTCATCATTATACTGCTGTTGTTATAATCAGTATTATTACTAGTATTATTATTATAATTGTTGATATTCTCCAGAGGGGTGGGTTATTATTATTATTATTATTATTTATTATTATTATCAACAATGTTATAATTCTTATTCTTATTGTTATTATTGTCATTATCATCATCATCATCATAACTTATAATTATTATCATTGTTGTTGTTGATATTCTCCACAGGGGGGCAGGTTGGTGTAATCGCACAGTGTTTTGTATGGATGGGCGCAATAGCTGTGTGGATAAAACGGACTTTCAGTCTGAGGGTCCCGGTTTCGAATGTCGGTAACGGCGCCTGGTAGGTAAAGGGTGGAGATTTTTTTCGATCTCCCAGGTCAACATAATTATGTGCAGACCTGCTAGTGCCTGAACCCCCTGCGTATGTATGCGCACGCCGAAAGATCAAATACGCACGTTAAAGATCTTGTAATCCATGTCAGCGCTCGATGGGTTGTGGAAACAAGAACATACCCAGCATACACATCCCCGAAAACGGAGTATGGCTGCCGACATGGCGGGGTAAATAAACAAAACGGTCATACACGTAAATGTCTGTCTGAGTGTGTATGTGTGCGTGCTTGAAACCTGACTGAATGACACAGGAAACAAATGATGAGCGCCCGATGCCAGCCGTCAGTCGGCTCTACGCAGGTAGGCAGCCTTTTGTGTAAATGACCCCGTGTTTGCAAAGCGCTTAGAGCCTGGTCTCCGACCGAGGATAGGCGCTATATAAGTATCCCCATCACAAATAAAACATGTACTGCTCCTGGGAGCACAGCACCATTATCACCGATATTCTCCAGAGGAGGGCAGGCTGATGTAATCCCATAGTGTTTTGTACAGAAACCTGTACTGCTCCTGTCAAAACAGTTTTGTTGTTGCTGTTGTTAATTTCTTATTTAAAAAAAAATCATACCATCATTACCATTATTATTATTATTAGTAGTAGTAGTAGTAGTAGTAGTCGAAAACTGAACGGATGTGATACATCCATGTAAATATATCTTTATCTCTCTCTGTCTCTCTTTGTCTCATTCTCACTTTCACACTCACACACACACACACGCACACACATGTACACCTCATGAACAAACATTCACAGCATAGACACACAGAGAAAAGCACACAGCATGAACACAGACAGAAAAGCACACAGCACAAACACACACACACACACACACACACAACAACAACAACAACAACAACACCCCCAAAAAAAACAACAACACACACACACACACAAAAAACGAAAAACAAAAAACACACAAACACCAAGAACACACACACACACACACGCTCACCATGAACACACACACACACACACATACCATGAACACACATACACGCACACACACACACGCACATTATCACACACACACAGAACAGAAGGACTCACAAAGTTGCCAACTGCCCGGGGGCAGAGTTTACGGAGGGCCCTGCAGGTCCGGTACACACTGACCAAGTTCTCCTCGTCCATACGAGAGGTCATCAGAGATGCGGCCACGAACAAACCTGAACAGCAACGACAATGATGATGATAGTGATTATGATAGTAATAACAGTAATGATAATAATAACAGCAGTAGTATCAAGTATCTTTCTGAACTCCTCCATATCTATATTCCGTCTCGTCAGCTCCGTTCTTCCTCTGATACTCGACTTCTCAGGATACCTCACGTCAGAAGTAAGATCTATGGACACAGATCGTTTTCTTTTCAATCGCCAAAGACGTGGGACAAGCTCCCTGATAACCTCCGTCATTCTGATTCCCTTGCATCTTTTAAATCTCGTCCCAAAACCTTTTCCCTCAGCAATAAGTTCAAGTGTGGCAGGTCCACTTCCTTTGCGTTAGCTGTGCTTGACTATGTGTGTATACATATGTATGTGTACCTAACTACATGCATGTATATGAATGTGTAGTGTAGTGTAGTGTAGTGTAGTGTAGTGTAGTGTGTGTGTGTGTGTGTGTGTGTGTGCGCGCGCGCACGTCTGTTTATGTATGTTTGTGCGTGCCTATGTGTGCGTATGTGTTGAGGGTAGCTGTTAGGTACACAGGTATGTTGATGTAATCCCATAGTGTTTTGTACACTGCTCCAAGCAGTGGCACATGCTGGACTATGTGATTGTCCGGCAAAGGGACAGAGGTGATGTTTCCGTTACACGCTGCATGAGAGGAAGTCTGTTGGTTGGGCCATCGCCTGGTATGCAGCAAGATAAACATCAGACTTTCACGCAAGCTCCAACCAGCCAGGCAGAAACCCACTAGGAAGCTGAACATCCGCCGCCTCCCTATCACCAAGGACGTGCTGCAGCAACAAATCCAAGCAGCTCTCCCTGAAATTCCTGTATCGACTGATGTAGAAGAGGTATGAAGCACCTTTAGAGATGCTGTGTACACAGCAGCAGCTGACACACCCGGCTTTGTACAGAGGAGCCACAAAGACTGGTTTGACGAGAACGACTCTGGAATCTCCAAGCTCCTGAACATACTGCATAAACGGCATCAGGATCACATTTCCGATAAAGACTGCTAGAGGAAGAAGAACCAGTACTTGCAAACCAAGCAACTCGTACAGAAGGGGTTGCGTGAGATGAAGAACACCTGGTGGGAGAGAAAGTCCGAAGAGCTTCAGTCCGCTGCTGATGCTCACGACATGAAGACCTTCCATGATGGTCTCCGAGCTGTGTATGGGCTGAGAGTCACAGGATCAACCCCTGTCCGAGCCTTGGACCAGACCACCCTCCTGACAGACAAGAAAGACATCTTTGCCCGCTGGGCAGAGCACTTCAACACCCTCCTCAACAGGGACTCGTCCGTATTTGACGAGGTAATTGCAGCCCTCCCACAGCCACCAGTCAATGACTCACTAGCTGCCCCTCCCACCAAGGCCGAGACCCGGAAGGCCCTGAAGCTGACAACGTCAGGAAAAGCACCAGGAGCGGATGGAATCCAGGCCGACATCTACAAGTATGGAGGCGAGGTGCTGACAGACAAGCTGATCGCCCTGTTCCAGTTTATCTGGGAGAGTGGGGAGGTCCCCCAGGATTTCAAGGATGCTTCAATTGTCCACATTTACAAACGGAAGGGAGACAAAACATCCTGCGATAACCACCGTGGAATCTCTCTCCTCTACATCGCCGGCAAGATCGCCCGCATTCTACTGAACAGACTGGTTGACCATGTCTCCAACACAGTCATCCCTGAAGCACAGTGCGGCTTCCGCTCAGGCGGGGGAACATGTGACATGATGTTTGCCGTACGCCAGATGCAAGAGAAGTGTTGTGAGCAGAACAAGGAGCTCCACATGGTCATCGTAGACCTGACTAAGGCCTTCGACACGGTGAACCGCCGTGGTCTGTGGAAGATCCTCCTAAAGTTCTGCTGCCCAGAGAGCCTAATCCAGCTGATTGCGTCAATACACGATGGCAAGCAGGCGAGAGTATAGGAAAATACTGATCCGTTCCCCGTGGTAAATTTAGTGAAGCAGGGCTGCGTCCTGGCACCCACACTGTTCTCCATTCTCTTCTCTGCCATGCTGATTGACGTCTTCCAAGACTGTGACCGGGGCATCTACATTCAGTTTCGCACAGATGGCAAACTTTTCAACTTGCGGCGACTCCTTGCTAGGTCCAGGGTGTTTGAGGCACTGTTGAGAGAGTTCCTCTTCACTTGCTGCACACACCCATAAGGACATGCAGTTCATTACGGACAGGTTCTCAACCTCCTGCAGGCGCTTTGGACTCACCATCAGCCTCAGCAAGACAGAGTCCATGTACCAACCAGCTAGCTCACAGAACACCAGTGCTTCCGCCCCCCACCTGCAATCAAGATCGATGACACAGAGACCAAGTCAGTCGACAAGTTTTGCTACCTGGGCAGCACCCTATGCAGCAACGGAGCCCTTGATGGAGAAGTGACGCTGCGCATCGCCAAGGCCAGCTCCGCCTTTGGCACACTCCACAACAGGCTGTGGAACAACAAAGGCATCATGCTCAGCTGTTGTGCTGACCACCTTGTTGTACTGCTGTGAAACATGGACGACGTATCGCCGTCACATTCAACAACTTGAGCAGTTCCACCAGAGATGCCTACGAAAGATCCTCGGCATAAAGTGGCAATACAGCGTATCCAACCTCCAGGTCCTAGAGAGGAGCGGCCTGCCCAGCATCTAAAGCCTGCTGATCCAGTGCCAGCTACGCTGGACAGGACACGTTGCCCGCATGACAGACAACAGGATCCCGAAGATGCTATTGTATGGCCAGCTGAAGGAAGGCCACCGCGAACTTGGAAGACCCTGCAAGCGCTTCAAGGACACCTTGAAGACAAACCTCAAAGCCTGTGATATAGACATCGCTTCCTGGGAAACTGATGCTCTTGACCGTTTGGAGGATGCTGTGCTGTAGTGGCAGAAAAAACGTTTGAAAATAAGAGAACGCTGGCCACTAAGGAGAAGCGTAAGCGAAAGAAGCAGGGCCCAACTTCTGGAGACGTTTTCCCTTGCAACACTTGTGGGAAGTGCTGCGCATCCAGAATCGGCCTCTTCTCCCATATGAGGATACACACCAACAAATAAGCCTGCCTGCCTACTCATCCGTCGGTCCGACGGGAGACTCCATCATCATATGTGTGTATGTGTTGAGGGTAGCTGTTAGGTACACATGTATGTTAAAATATATGTATGCATTGTGTGTGTGTGTGTGTGTGTGTGTGTGTGTGTGTGTGTGTGTTTAGTCACATTTGGGTGTGAGTATGTGACATTGATGCAATGTGTTATGCAAACAAAAGTGTTTTTGTAAAGCACCTAGAGCAGATTTCTGAACAGTGTGCTGTATAAGTATTCATTATTATTATGTTATTAGTAGTAGTGGTAGTAGTGGCTGTAGTAGTTATCATCATTATCATCATCGTTATCATTAAAAAAATTCTTATTCTTATTTCTATTAACCGATAATACTGACAGCAATGAAAATATACAAGTGAAATAAACAAACAGAAGATGAAAGAGGAGGAGGAGAAGCACAAGAAGAAGAAGAAGCAGAAGAAGAAGGGGGAGGAGGAGAAGAAGGAGAAGCAGAAGTAGCAGAAGGAGAAGCACAAGAAGCTAAGGAGACTTTTCCTGAGACAGCGTGAATTTCATTAACTCGGGAATTTTTTTTAACACTGCCGTGAAAAGATTATGCCATTTTAGCACTGCGAAAATCGCTCATATAACCCAGCCTGCTCCGCGTTCGCCTGGATCCAAACAGACGTTGTGTTTGTCAGTGTGTGAGGTCTGCACTCGACTGGATCACACATAGTGGCCTGGGTAGCATTCCATGACAGACAGACAGACCTCCGGAAATGGAGGTGCATACAAATAATGCCATATACGTGCCAGCGTTCTTCTGGACATACTGGTCCCTCTATCAGGGTGAAACAACTTGTGCACTAGCATTCGGAAATACGAAATGTTGTACACACACACACACACATATATATATATATAAATAAACATACACACACGAATCCACACACGTCTATCATTGATCAAAGGTAAAAGACGCTAGGTCAAAGAAAGAACAAATACACACACACACACACAAACACGCACACACACACAAATCCAAAATCAACAACACACACACACACGCACGGACACACACACACACACACGCGTACATCCACTCATGTTTATTATCGATCAATGGGAAAATACCTTAAATTAAAGAAAGAACACACACACACACACACACACACACACACACACACACACACACACACTCACACGCACACACACACTCACTCACTCACACACACACACACACACACACACACACACACACACACACACAGACGCACAGACCTGAACACTGGGCCCCGTTCCGGCAGTGCACCAGGATGGGGGTGGAATCCAAGCTCACCTCTAACTGCCACTGCTTCACCTGTCCACACACAATGACGGTGACGACGACGATGATGATGATATGATGATGATGATGATGATGATGACACCATGAATGTGATGACATGATGACGAAGACGACGACAACGACGATGATATGATCATGATGACGACGACGACGATGATGACGACGACGATGATAACAATGACGACGACGACGCTGATGATGATATGATGATGATGGTGACGACGACGATGATAATCATGATGATAATGACGACGACGACAATGATAATGACGACGACGACAAAGACAATGCTGATGATGACGACGACGATGATAATACGATGATGGCGACGACGACGATGATAATGACGACGACGACAACGACAATGCTGATGATGACGACGATGATAATTCGATGATGGCGACGACGACGATGATGCCAATGACGACGATGGTATGATCATGATGATAACGACGACGACGATGACAAAGAAGAAAAAGAAGAAGAAGAAGAAGAAGAAGATGATGATGATGATGATGACGATGACGATGAAGGAGGGCACCGACACAAACGATACCACAGTAAAAAACAAAACAAAAAAAAAACACACGACGAAACGGCATCAACGACACAAATACCTCTACGACCACGCAATGATAACAACAACACTACAATGATGAGGAGGATTAAGATGAAAGATGACAAGGAGATGACATAACAATAACAACAATAACAACTATATTATTATATAATAATAATAATGACAAGAAGAAAAAGCTAGTGAGATAAACACAACAACAAAAAGACGATGACAATGAACAGAAAAGGAAGGGTTAAAAAAGAAAAAGAAAATCACCAATAGCAGCGCTACAGTCAACCAACCTTATCCTCTTCCACCACCACCACCACCACCACCGACCCTCCCCCGCCCTACCCCCAACACCTCCCGACCCCGCCCCTCCCCCCCCACACACATACACCAACCACCAGCACCCCACACCCACCCCTCACTACTCCACCTTGTCACACAGAGTCAGGAGCGTGGACCTGGCGGAAGGGGGAGGGCACTCCTGGCTCCCCCTCCACCTCCCCTCGGTGGGCGGGAGGTTGGAGCGCGTCCTGTCAGCTTGCTGCCCCCCACCCCCAACCCCCTGTCCTCTGGAGCCGTACCCGTCCCACTGGGCGGCGGAGGGCTGGTGGGTGGACTCTTCCGGTGGGGGTGGGTTCCACCCGTGGAAGTGGAACTGCCGCACCACCCTGTGCAAGGACAGATGGGTCAATGACTGAAAGGATACGTGGGAGGACGAGTAACTGTGCGTAGGATGGTCGGTCGTGTCCACCTACGACCACCAGAACAGCAGAGGGGGCAGGCATCTCCTGTCCTGTCTATCTGGGCCAGAACTGGATTGCAGTGTGGAGAGTGTCTTGCCCAAGTCACATCCCCACTCTCTCGGCCAAGAGGGTTTTTAGAACAGTCGGCGCTGATGGTTCCCAATAGGCCGACTCCCCCCCCCCCCTCCCCGCCGTCTCCCTCCCACTCCAAAAGCTGCAGCACTGAGACTAAGAGCCAGTGCAGTATTGCCTCCAAATTTCTAGCCCTCGAAGCTACAGCACGAAGAACCAGTGCAATCCTGCCTCCTGATTTCAGAGTCATGGTCCTTCACAAAAGACTGAACTGTAAACTACTCCCCACTGCAGAGGAGAAAGCATGGATCAAACAGCTCTCACTTAGCTGTTGGCCCAGCTGTAAACTTATGTCGTTCTTTTCTGTGATATAAGCCGAGCGTTGAGCAAACAGATGGTGGGTGAATTAATGGTTGTCTATCAATAATCCGCATTCAAATACCCATACTGACAAGCGTGTTGACTGCCTTTAAAATGGTAAAAATATAACATAAACAATATTGAATCAAAAACACACGAAAAACCTCAACTTTCTAACTTACGAAGGATTAACAGTTTTAGATTAAAGTCTAATCTTCTACCTTTCTCTCTGTCTCGCTCTCTGTCACACAAACACACAGACGCACACACAAACCTCTGCTGCAAGCACACTCACACCCACCCACCCACACATACGCACACACACACACACACACTCCGCTGCAAGTACACACACACACACACACACGCATGATTATTTCCGTCATTGCAACTTTATCATAATTATGGAGGCGCCGCAGCAGAAGTGGTAAGGCGCTGGACTTTATACACCCGGTGTTCACCAGTGATCAGAGTTCGAGGCCCCGTTTCGGCATGGTGTGTTGTCCTCGGGAAAGGCACTTCACTTCGTGTGAATGATACCTGTCTATGGATGGGGAAAGTTCAAAACTGCAGAAGGAGCGGACCGGGCCCCGCCTTCCTGTGGTGAACCACACAAACAGTGGATATGAATTAACTATACCCTGTGGTCGTTAAAGGCTGTTGGACCTTTTAAAGTTTTTTTTCCCATATTTTTTTTTATATGATTAGCATTGATACATTGATCAAACAAGGTCACGTAAAGATACCCTATGTCGGAAAATCAAGGGGAAAAAAAAAGGTATAACGGATTATAAAAAACATTAAAAAAAACAACAACAATTAAAAACAACGCTAACAACAACGAGCCAGAACAAGACCTCACTTAACAACAACAACAACAATCATCATCATCATCATCATCATCATCATCATCATCATCATCATCATCATCATCATCATCATCATCGTAATAATAATAATAATGATATATTATCATTAATAACAATAATGATGACAGTACTAGTAATCATAATAATAATGATAACAATGATAATGATAATAATAATAAGAAGAAGAACTCATTCAACGTTTTTTCTCCCTCAAAATAGAGCTCAAAGTGTGCGCTTCACAGACATGTACCCCCTCCCCGCCACCCCCACCCATCCACAAAAAATAACAACAAAAACCAAACACCCCTCCCCCAAAAACAACAACAACAACAACAAAAAACAACCCAAAAAACAAAAACCCCAACAAAGCAAACAACAACAACAACAGAACAACAACAACCAACACCTCTATCAGCTATTAAATCAGCTATTATTATCAACAACGGAACAATCTACTTGGCCTCCTCGTGGACCCGGTGTCTGTGCAGTAGCTGCAGTGTCCGCACGGTCAGGCAGTGGTCACACTCCGTGTCCAGCAGCACCACCTGGAAGGGCTCCCACGTGCGGGTGCTCACAGGCGGCCAGTACTCCCCTTGGTACGCCCCGCCTGAGGACTGACCACGGCGAAATTAACCACTCAGCTGAGGTACCACAGCCTTCGCCACACCACAGCCCACCACACCACATCAAACCGCACCACAGAACACCACAGCCTTCACCATAGCACAGCACAGCACACCACAGCCTTCACCACAGTACAGCACAGCACAGCGCAGCCTTCACAGCACAGCACAGCACAACACACACCACAAAACAGTACAGACCAAACACCACCACACCACACAGCAGCACAGCCTTCACCACACTACACCACACCACACCACACACTACAGCCTTCACCAGACCACACACCAAAGCACACCACACCACACCACACCACCTTCACCACACCACACCACACCACACCACCTTCACTACACCTCACCACAGCCTTCACTACACCTCACCACAGCCTTCACTACACCTCACCACAGCCTTCACTACACCTCACCACAGCCTTCACTACACCACACCACAGCCTTCACTACACCTCACCACAGCCTTCACTACACCTCACCACAGCCTTCACTACACCTCACCACAGCCTTCACTACACCACACCACAGCCTTCACTACACCTCACCACAGCCTTCACTACACCACACCACAGCCTTCACCACACCACAGCCTTCACTACACCTCACCACAGCCTTCACTACACCACAGCCTTCACTACACCTCACCACAGCCTTCACTACACCTCATCCCAGCCTTCACTACACCACACCACAGCCTTCACTACACCACACCCAAGCCTTCACCACACCTCACCACAGCCTTCACTACACCTCACCACAGCCTTCACTACACCACACTACAGCCTTCACTACACCACACCACAGCCTTCACTACACCACACTACAGCCTTCACTACACCACACCCCAGCCTTCACTACACCACACCACAGCCTTCACTACACCTCACCCCAGCCTTCACTACACCTCACCCCAGCCTTCACTACACCACACTACAGCCTTCACTACACCACACCACAGCCTTCACTACACCTCACCCCAGCCTTCACTACACCTCACCACACTACAGCCTTCACTACACCACACCCCAGCCTTCACTACACCACACTACAGCCTTCACTACACCACACCACAGCCTTCACTACACCTCACCCCAGCCTTCACTACACCTCACCCCAGCCTTCACTACACCACACTACAGCCTTCACTACACCACACCACAGCCTTCACTACACCTCACCCCAGCCTTCACTACACCTCACCACACTACAGCCTTCACTACACCACACCCCAGCCTTCACTACACCACACCACAGCCTTCACTACACCACACCCCAGCCTTCACTACACCTCACCCCAGCCTTCACCACACCTCACCACACTACAGCCTTCACTACACCACACCCCAGCCTTCACCACACCTCACCACACTACAGCCTTCACTACACCTCACCCCAGCCTTCACCACACCTCACCACACTACAGCCTTCACTACACCTCACCCCAGCCTTCACCACACCTCACCACACTACAGCCTTCACTACACCACACCCCAGCCTTCACCACACCTCACCCCAGCCTTCACTACACCACACCCCAGCCTTCACCACACCTCACCACAGCCTTCACTACACCTCACCCCAGCCTTCACTACACCTCACTACAGCCTTCACTACACCACACCACAGCCTTCACTACACCACACTACAGCCTTCACTACACCACACCACAGCCTTCACTACACCTCACCCCAGCCTTCACTACACCTCACTACAGCCTTCACTACACCACACCACAGCCTTCACCACACCTCACCACAGCCTTCACTACACCTCACCACAGCCTTCACTACACCACACTACAGCCTTCACTACACCACACCACAGCCTTCACTACACCACACTACAGCCTTCACTACACCACACCCCAGCCTTCACTACACCACACCACAGCCTTCACTACACCTCACCACAGCCTTCACTACACCACACTACAGCCTTCACTACACCACACCCCAGCCTTCACTACACCACACTACAGCCTTCACTACACCACACCACAGCCTTCACTACACCACACCACAGCCTTCACTACACCTCACCACAGCCTTCACTACACCACACTACAGCCTTCACTACACCTCACCCCAGCCTTCACTACACCACACCACAGCCTTCACTACACCACACTACAGCCTTCACTCCCAGCCTTCACTACACCACACTACAGCCTTCACTACACCTCACCCCAGCCTTCACTACACCACACCCCAGCCTTCACTACACCTCACCCCAGCCTTCACTACACCACACCACAGCCTTCACTACACCTCACCCCAGCCTTCACTACACCACACCACAGCCTTCACTACACCACACCCCAGCCTTCACTACACCTCACCCCAGCCTTCACTACACCACACCACAGCCTTCACTACACCACACCACAGCCACAGCCCAGCCTTCACTACACCTCACCACAGCCTTCACTACACCTCACCCCAGCCTTCACTACACCACACCACAGCTTCACTACACCACACCACAGCCACAGCCCAGCCTTCACTACACCTCACCCCAGCCTTCACTACACCACACCACAGCCTTCACTACACCACACCACAGCCTTAGCCCAGCCTTCACTACACCTCACCCCAGCCTTCACTACACCTCACCCCAGCCTTCACTACACCTCACCACAGCCTTCACTACACCACACCACAGCCACAGCCCAGCCTTCACTACACCTCACCACAGCCTTCACTACACCACACCACAGCCACACCCCAGCCTTCACTACACCACACCACAGCCTTCACTACACCACACCACAGCCTTCACTACACCTCACCACAGCCTTCACTACACCACACCCCAGCCTTCACTACACCACACCACAGCCACACCCCAGCCTTCACTACACCTCACCACAGCCTTCACTACACCACACCCCAGCCTTCACTACACCTCACCCCAGCCTTCACCACACCACACCACACCACACCCCAGCCTTCACCACACCACAGCCTTCACCACACCACACCACAGCCTTCACCACACCACAACTAACCATGGAACAGTCCTGGTCCTGCATCATGACGATGGACCTGATGTCATAGTCGTACACGTGGCGCCAGAAGTCGGCGACGTTGACGGGAAGCGGGGTCCTGGCCATGTGGAACTGGGAGCGGCGGCGATAGCCGTCCACGTACACCAGGTTCTCCAGGCCCGCTATGCTGTCGTGGTCGTCGTCGCCCGTAGCGTCTGTGGGGACAGGCCCAGTGGGGTTTAGCTAGGGTTTCGCGCTCTCATCGCGACGGCTAAGTTTCGATCCCTCGCCTGGGAATATTTGTTGTTGTTGTTGTTGTTGTAAAGAGGAAGGTGGCAGTAATAGTCAAGACGCTTGTCTGAAAATATAGTGTCCGTAAGGGTCAGGGTTCAAATCCCGGGTCCTGTTCTTTCTCCCAGTGATAAGAAACTCTAGGGAGAGCTGGACAGTACAAGGTCTTCAGAGACTGAGTCACCTTATCTGGCAACGTTTTAACCACTGAGCTATCGTGCGCCTAGTTTGAGTAGAGAAATTTAATTCTTTTGAAGTTTACTTTCATTCCTCCTCGACCAGATCCAGCTTCTGTCACTGCCTTGAGAACCCGTGTCCTCTCTCTGCCAGAAATCGACAGCTGCTTCATGAAGCTGCATGTAGATGCGCTCAAACCATCTTGACGACGGCTTTTGGCTCGGAAGCCAGATTCTCTCAGGCTGCTGGCTAGACCAGCATACTTCTCGGTCTTGTAGATGTGGGCTTCCTCCATTCTGCTTTCGTATGGCACAGTGAGCTCAACCAGAATCGCTTGTTTCGTTGCCTTGGAGTGGAGTTTTATGTCAGGTCTCATGCCGCTCTGGCGGTAATGCTCAAGACGCTTATCTGAAAATATAATCTCCGTAAGGATCTAGGTTCAAATCCCGGGTCCGGTTCTTTCTCCCACGTTTTAAGTTTAGTGGAAAATCAGACTGAGACGATAAACGAGGTCCCGACCGTGTGCAGGACGCCCTTGACGCAAAGATAAAAAACAAAACAAACAAACCGCCCCCCCCCCCCTGCCCCCTGAAAATAAGAACAACCCGCCTTTGTCGACAAAAAAAAAAAAAAAAAAGAAGAAAAAAAAAAGTGTTCTTCTCTGGCAAAGTTCTGTAGAAGAAATCTATACGTAGACAAATATACATGTATGTAATGTTCGTCTTACCCGTTAAATCTCTAATCTCTACTTATTACACAAACCCTTACCCAATCACCCCCCCCCCCCCCCCGCCCCCCTTTGTTTACAGTATAAGCTTGTAGTGGTGATCAGACATAAACTCAAATCAAGTTTTTACACACAAACACACACACGCACCACACCCTAATCGTCGTGCGACCAGTGATCCACGTTACTGTTGTAGTTAGCGTTGCTGTTTATCACACACACACACTCACACACACACTCACACACCACCCACCACTGTCGTGCGGCCAGTGATCTACGTTACTGTTGTAGTTGGTGTTGCTGTTTATCACACACACACACACACGCTACACACACACATACACACACGCACACTACACACACACACACTCCACCCACCACCATAGTGCAGCCAGTGATCCACGTTACTGTTGTAGTTGACGTTGTTGTATCAAACACACACACACACACTGACTCACACACCCTCCCCCCTCCCCCCCCGCACCTACCACCATCGTGCGGCCAGTGATCGACGTTACTGTTGTAGTTAGTGTTGCTGTTTATCACACACACACACACACACACACACCACCCACCACCATCTTGCGGCCAGTGATCTACGTTTTAGTTGACGTTGTTGTTGCATCACACGCTACACACACACACACACACGCTACACACACACACACACACACACACACGCTACACACACACACACACACACACACACACACACTCCACCCACCACCGTCGTGCGGCCAGTGATCCACATTACTGTTGTAGTTGGCGTTGCTGTTGTATCACACACACACACACACACACAACCCACCTACCACCATCGTGCGGCCAGTGATCGACGTTACTGTTGTAGTTAGTGTTGCTGTTTATCATACACAGCACACGACACACACACACACACACTGACTCACACACACACACACACCCCACCTACCACCATCGTGGGGCCAGTGATCGACGTTACTGTTGTAGTTAGTGTTGCTGTTTATCATACACACACACACACACACACACACACACACACACACACTCCACCCACCCCCGTCGTGCGGCCAGTGATCCACATTACTGTTGTAGTTGGCGTTGCTGTAGGATCTTGGTTGGGGAAGACCCCGGCCGGCAGGCACCACATCGGGCGGCGCGCCGCGAGCTGTGGGGATGCTGGGCCGCTGGTGCATGCTGAGGCTGTCCTCCCCGCCTCCACTGTACTGGTTCAGCTGTCACAGACGTGTCACACCGTCCCGGTGTAGTAGTCTAATCGTAACCCACCCCCCTCCCCAACTCGCCCTCCCCACCTCCTTTTTTTAAAAAATTATTTGTTTTTGTTTTTCAATAGCCCAAGGGAAATATCTGGTTAGCCCAGACTGTATTGTATTGTTGTATTGTTTTGTACTTTGTTATACTTTTGTCACAAAAAAACATTTCTCCGTGTGTAAATCGGGTTTATCTCCCAAGGGATTGCGCGTCGCTACACTTGTTTGTTTTGTTTTGTTTGGATTGCTTTTTTTATATACAGAATATCTGCCAGGGACAACCCTTTTGTTGCCACGTGCTCTTATAATGTATGTGCGCTAAGAGCAAGCTGCACGCAGGGCCTCGGTTTATCGTCACATCTCAATGACTAGCGTCCAGACCACCACTCAAGGTCTAGTGGAGGGGGAGAAAATACTGGCGACTATGGGATTCGAACCAGTGCGCTCAGATTCTCTCGCTTCCTAGGCGGACGCGTTACCACCTGGCCAACACTGGACACCTAAGGTCAGTCGTGTGAAAAAGGTCAGGTCAGAACAAGCCTGGAATGACCCCTGGGCAGAAACATCAACTTGTGACAACTGATTCCCCCTAGTTGTATTTATTTTACCCTCCACTATCCTCGTAATGGGTGTGTGGGGTCATTCTAGGCCCAGCTTAAAATGGTCCCCCGGGGGAGAGACATCAACTTGTTAGAACTGATTCCTTCTAATTGGATTTACTACCCACCCCACCCCGACCCTCGTCATGGATGTGGGGGAGGGGTCATTCTAGGCCCCGTTTAAAAATTTGTCCCCGGGGGTAAATTTGGCCCAGTTACATTCAATACGTGATATCAAACTACAACGGCCTTGCGTTTGCTTCAGTTAAGCTGTAATGGGGAGAAAAGGGAGGGAGGGGGGAGGGGGAGGGGGGATTCCAGGCTTTAGCGGGGGTCTGCACACAAGACAACACAACACACGCACACACACACACACAGACCATGGTTTCCAACAGGATGAACTGGTCCCGCAGGTAGGTGCGGCCCGTGTTGGGGTTGTGGCGGTTCAGGTCCCTGTAGCGCTCCTGGAGGTCCTCGGACACCCAGGTGTCTCCTGCGTGCATCTCCTCCAGCACGGCCTCGTAGACCAGCAGGTACTGGGGGAAGGTCTGCACCATGAAGGGCCTCTCCGACCTCATGGCGCACACCACGTCGTACACCGAGGCCTGCACACACACACACACACACACACACACACACACAGCGAACGTTTTTCTGTTCTCAAGGAGGGGTAACGACAAGGTCCACATTTCTTCCCTCCCCTGTTTATAATGTAATACTCTTTCGTTTCGAAGACGGACAAAGCTGTAGACTTATAAATGATACAGTAATAGATACTCTGTATTTCTTCCCCTCCACTATTTAAAATTTTTTTTTTTTTTTCATTGGCCTTCAAACAGGGCAAACATTTTCTGTTGCAGGTGTTATCAAGGGAGGCGTCACAGCAAGGTCCACATTTCTTTCTTCCCCTGTACACTCTCTCTTTCGTTTCGACGAGGGACACAGTGTTGTAGATCGATATATGACATTGTAATAGACACTCTACATTTCTCCCACTCCACACACACACACACACACACACATTTCTGTCTCTCTCTGTATATATATATATATATATATATATATATATATATATATATATATATATATATATATCAAGAGAGAGAGAGAGAGAGATTCAGAGATACAGTGAATAGTAAATTCAGGCCCCAAAGAAGCGCCTAAAAGTCAGTCTTGGTTTACGTTTTAGTCTTACAACTGATTTCTGCTGGGAGCAAAGGGCCAGGGTCAGGGAGCGTGAGTTCTGTAAAGTCTCTCATGAATGCACATGTTAGCCACGTTGTTCCTCTTCAGGGGAGGCTAGCAAGCACAACTTTTTTCTTCTTCTTTCCATCTTTCATTAATGCTCCTATCAGCTGTTCTGCCCCCTCAAAGGGGATGTTAGCATGCCACACGCACACACACGCACACGCACACTCACATTACAGTACACACCTGATGCTCAGCGGCATACTGTGCCAGAAGAATGTCAACAGCAATGAAGACAGCTGTGCGTCCAGAACCGGTACCACACTGTACCAATACCGGCCTGTCGTTTGTTCTTTGACTCTTGTGCACGCGTGTGCAGAACTCCACCAGCGGTATGGCGTCCTGCCAGTGTCGGAAGCGTCATATTGGAAACATGGCCATTGTATGATATGGGTCTTCAGTGGTGTGAAAAAAGCTCAGCTTCGCAATGAAAAACTTCCGTAGGAAAAAAAAATGCAAACATCTAACTTGCATATGGCTTCATAGCCGTGCCAGAAGCAGAGAACTGTGATGTTTTAACTGCTTGTGTACGTTTTAAAACATTGCTGTTGTGTATGGCGCCCTGAGAGTATAAAAAGCACAACATGACGATGTTAATAACTATATCACCAATCCAAAACACAACATGGCGATGTTTATAATCATTCCTGAGTACACAGTTCAAGTATCACCAATTGAAAGCACGACATGGCAATGCTTATAATTATTCCAAAGTACAAAGTTAAAAAATCACCAATTAAAAACACAGCATGGCTATGTTTATACTTATTCCAAAGTACAAATTTCGATTATCACTAGTTAAAAGCACAACATGGGGATGTTTGTAAATATTCCTCAGTACAAACTTCGAATATCACCAATTAAAAGCACAACATGGCGATGTTTATAATTATTCATCAGTGCAAATTTCGATTATCATAATTAAAAGCACGACATGGCGATATTTATGATTATTCCTCAGTACAAAATCAACAATTAAAAGCACAACATGGCGATGTTTATAATCATTCCGAAGTACAAAGTTAAAATATCACCAATTAAAAGCACAACATGGCGATGTTTATGATTATTCCTAAGTAATATCACCAATTAAAAGCACAAAATGATGATGTTTATGATTATTCCTAAGTACAATGATCAAATATCACCAATTAAATTCCCAACATTGCGATGTTTATAATCATTCCGAAGTACAAAGTTCAAATATCACCAATTAAATTCCCAACATGGCGATGTTTATAATCATTCCAAAGAACAAGGTTCAAATATCACCAGTTAAAAGCACAACATGGCGACGTTTATAATAATTCATATGAACAAAGTTCAAATATCACCAATTAAAAGCTCAACATGGCGATGTTTGCTATCATTCCTCAGTACAAAGTTCGAATATCATCACTGCAAAATTCAACTAGTATCGCGGCGTCTATGACACAGAGGTCTGATTTAAAAACTCCCCAAAACCAAAACCAAAAGCAAACTGAAACAATACCTAGTACTATGTCGTACTCGCGGTGTCAAAAGTACATCAGTGCTACATAAAAACTCCCCAATGAAAATGTTAACGTTAAGTTTTCATATGACATCCATCCCTCAGCATGTGTGAGTGCATGAATGCATTTATGTACGCGTGTAAGTATGAAACCTGATGCTTCTGTGAGTTTGTGGGAGGGGAGAAGGGAATGGGTGAGGGGGGGGAGAGTGCAGAGGGGGTGTGCAAGTACGCATTAGAGCATGTGTGTGTGTGTGTGTGTGTGTGTGTGTGTGTGTGTGTGTGTGTGTGTGTGTGTGCGTGCGTGCGTGCGTGCGTGTGTGTGTGTGAGTGTGTGTGTGTGTGTACCTGCGGCACGCCGTTCTCGGGCCAGGAGGTGAAGCAGAACAGCCGGACCACCTGCACATCGTTCCCCCGCTTCTTCTGCCGCACACTGACCACCACCTCTGTGTAGTGCGCGTAGGTGAACTGGTCCATGGTCTGGATCTGTGGGACACAGCGCTTTATAGACAGTAGGTGAACTGGTCCATGGTCTGGATCTGTGGGACACAGCGCTTTGTAGACAGTAGGTGAACTGGTCCATGGTCTGGATCTGTGGAACACAGCGCTTTATAGACAGTAGGTGAACTGGTCCATGGTCTGGATCTGTGGAACACAGCGCTTTATAGACAGTAGGTGAACTGGTCCATGGTCTGGATCTGTGGGACACAGCGCTTTGTAGACAGTAGGTGAACTGGTCCATGGTCTGCATCTGTGGGACACAGCGCTTTGTAGACAGTAGGTGAACTGGTCCATGGTCTGGATCTGTGGGACACAGCGCTTTATAGACAGTAGGTGAACTGGTCCATGGTCTGGATCTGTGGGACACAGCGCTTTATAGACAGTAGGTGAACTGGTCCATGGTCTGGATCTGTGGAACACAGCGCTTTATAGACAGTAGGTGAACTGGTCCATGGTCTGGATCTGTGGGACACAGCGCTTTATAGACAGTAGGTGAACTGGTCCATGGTCTGGATCTGTGGAACACAGCGCTTTATAGACAGTAGGTGAACTGGTCCATGGTCTGGATCTGTGGGACACAGCGCTTTGTAGACAGTAGGTGAACTGGTCCATGGTCTGGATCTGTGGGACACAGCGCTTTGTAGACAGTAGGTGAACTGGTCCATGGTCTGGATCTGTGGAACACAGCGCTTTGTAGACAGTAGGTGAACTGGTCCATGGTCTGCATCTGTGGAACACAGCGCTTTATAGACAGTAGGTGAACTGGTCCATGGTCTGCATCTGTGGGACACAGCGCTTTGTAGACAGTAGGTGAACTGGTCCATGGTCTGCATCTGTGGGACACAGCGCTTTACAGACAGTAGGTGAACTGGTCCATGGTCTGCATCTGTTGGACACAGCGCTTTACAGACAGTAGGTGAACTGGTCCATGGTCTGCATCTGTGGGACACAGCACTTTACAGACAGTAGGTGAACTGGTCCATGGTCTGGATTTGTGGGACACAGCGCTTTATAGACAGTAGGTGAACTGGTCCATGGTCTGCATCTGAGGGACACAGCGCTTTATAGACAGTAGGTGAACTGGTCCATGGTCTGCATCTGTGGGACACAGCGCTTTATAGACAGTAGGTGAACTGGTCCATGGTCTGGATCTGTGGGACACAGCGCTTCATAGACAGTAGGTGAACTGGTCCATGGTCTGGATCTGTGGGACACAGCAGTTTACAGAGAGTAGGTGAACTGGTCCACCCACACATACCTGATCCCAACATACACCCTTCACGCACCCACCCACCCAACCCCCACCTCACCCTGCCCCAACCTCACCTCATCCCAATACACACACACACACGCACCAATCCAACACCAAACTCACCCACACACACCTCATGCCAACACACACACACACACACTCTCTTCACACACGCACCTAACCCCCACCTCATCCTAACACACACACCCTTCACGCACCCACCCAACCCCCACCTCACCCTCCCACCACCCATACAAAGACGTCACTCACCCAACCAACCCCCCCCCCCTAACCCCTCCCCCAAACTCATCCTCACCCGCCCTCCCACCACCCACCCACAGCCAGCCAACACCAGCCCTCACCACGTAGGGCCCTCTCTCCTGCTGGCCCAGCTCCGGCCAGAACTGCAGACAGCACAGGGCGCCGTCCTCGATGGTCCTGTGGAGAACCACCACCGTGCAGACACCCTGCTGCTGGATCAGGCGCCACGTGGCCACCGCCGTCCTCTCGTCGAAGGGGCACTGGGCGGCGATGTAGGTGCTGCGGACCCCGTTTTCGTCCATGTAGCCGGTGATGTAGCTGTGGCGTGACGAACCCAGTGATAGTGGAACCCAGGGGGCACGAGAAATAAACTGTAAACTTTTTTTTTGCCTTGCCTTGTAACTATTTTAAGTAATACTGGTGACGGGCTTGCGCAGCAACCGAGTGCTTAAAGCGTTGGACTTTCAACCTGGGTTCCAAACAACCGAGTGCTTCATCAAAACGTTGGATTCTGAACCTGAGGGTCCCGGGTTCCAATCCCGGTCACGGCACCTGGTTGGTGAAAAGTGGAATTTTTTTTTTTTTTCGATCCCCCATGTCAACAGGTGTGCAGACCTGCTAGTGCCTGAACCCCCTTTTGTGTGGTGTGTATACACATAGCAGAAGATCAAAATACGCACGTTAAACATCCCGTAATCCATGTCAGCGTTCGGTGGGTTATGGAAACAAGAACATGCATCACCCCCCTCCCCCCTCTCCCCCGCCCCACCTTCACCGAAAACGGTGTATGACTGCGTACATGGTGGGAGTAAAAACGGTCACAATACACCTAAAAGCCCACTCGTGTATACGAGTGAACGCGGGATTCGCAGTCACGAACGAAGAAGAAGAAGTTGGCTAATAATTGTCAGACCACAGATGCATCACAATGGACTTCACAAAGACAAAGAAAAGACGAAGCTGGAGATGGTTCCAAGGTTAAACTTGAAATTTTCAAAGAGGCGTCGCTGCGTTCGGACATTTCCATATGGGCAGATGCCTGACCAGCAGCATGACCCAACGCACTTTATCAGGCCTCGAGTGCATGCACATAATATGTTTGTAGTACCTTTCAGAGTGGATTTCTACTAAACAGTTTTGCCAGAGGACAACAAGCGCACTGGATTATGCTGCCATGGTTGTTCTTTTTTTTCCCTGAGTGCACCAAGTACGTGCTTCACACGGGACGTCGGTTTATCGTGTCATCCGAATGACTGTGTGTGTGTGTGTGTGTGTGTGTGTGCGCGCGCGCGCGCGCGTGTCTGTGCTTGTGTCCGTGCGTGTGTGTGTGGTGGCAAATACATATTGAAAAACAGCCTGTCTTGATTTACACTACAAATGACAAACTTGACAGGTGGAACTGTATCACTGCAGATCCGATTCGTCTATTCCCGTTTAGCCTACTCTTTGATCGTACCGCCATCATCAATGGCCTTTTGAACGGTTGACTCTGTCCCGTTTCACCTACTCGAGAGTCCCCAACCTCCCCCCCCCTCTCTCTCACCTACACATACACGAACACTAATGTTTGTGCACAGACACGACAATAAGTTTCTATCAACACTTGTCATTCTCTGCAGTCTTGAGACAAGGCGAAATGATTATTACTATTGCTCTCAAGGCAGTATCTTCCGAGCGAATGTAATAAAATTAGAATTAAGCTTTGTCAGAGAGGCGGAGACATTTTGCTCTTTCCAAAACGACTGAAACAGACACCAGACCGTCAAAGCACACACACAAAAACACATACGAAAACGCACACACACACACATACACACGCACACAGCTTTTTGATATGGATACTTATATAGCGCCTATCCTCGGTCGGAGACCAAACTCTAAGCGCTTTACAAACACGGGGTCATTTACACAACAGGCTGCCTACCTGGGTAGAGCTGACTGATGGCTGCCATTGGGCGCTCATCATTCGTTTCCTGTCTCGTTCAATCATATTTCAGGCACGCACACATACACACTCAGACAAACATGTAACATTTAACATTTTACGTGTATGACCGTTTTTCTTTATTTACCCCCATCATGTAGGCAGCCATACTCCGTTTTCGGGGGTGTGCATGCTGGGTATGTTCTTGTTTCCATAACCCACCGAACGCTGACATGGATTACAGGATCTTTAACGTGCGTATTTGATCTTCTGCGTGCGTATGCACACGAAGGAGGCTCAGGCACTGGCAGGTCTGCACATATGTTGACCTGAGAGATCGGAAAAATCTCCACCCTTTACCCACCAGGCGCCACCGAGATTCGAACCCGGGACCCTCACATTGAAATTCGGCTATTGCGCGCACAGCTGAGAGCTGAGTATATTGGCCAACTGGGGTAAGACAAATCGGGACCCAAATTTAGCAACAGGCGAATCGGGAATGGGCGAAACGGGAACAGACGGATAAGGAATGGGCGAAACGGGAACAGACTATCGGGATTTGGCGACGCGGGTAGGACGCCAGCCCGCAACCTACCTGGCGTTGATGTAGTCCCCGTCCCCGGAGCCGTCATTGTCCAGCAGGACACGGGTGGCGTCGAAGGGCAGGGCGCTGGGCGAGTTGTTCATTTCCGGGTGGCGTCTTCCCGCCAGGGTGGAGTGGGAGGGGTTGGGGCGGGGCAAGGAGTGGAACTCCTTCAGGAAGGTGATGGGCTCCGAGCCCACGGGCCGGTCCGGGTTGGGGTTGGGGAGCGGCGTCTGTTGAGGGGAAAGGAGAGGTGAGTCACAGTACTGTGTTGTGTCTGGGTGTTGATTGACAAAGTACTGTGTTGTGTCTGGGAGCTGAGTGACACAGTACTGTGTTGTGTCTGGGTGTTGAGTGACAAAGTACTGTGTTGTGTCTGGGTGTTGAGTGACAAAGTACTGTGTTGTGTCTGGGTGTTGAGTGACAAAGTACTGTGTTGTGTCTGGGAGCTGAGTGACACAGTACTGTGTTGTGTCTGGGTGTTGAGTGACAAAGTACTGTGTTGTGTCTGGGTGTTGAGTGACACAGTACTGTGTTGTGTCTGGGTGTTGAGTGACAAAGTACTGTGTTGTGTCTGGGTGTTGAGTGACAAAGTACTGTGTTGTGTCTGGGTGTTGAGTGACAAAGTACTGTGTTGTGCCTGGGTGTTGAGTGACAAAGTACTGTGTTGTGTCTGGGTGTTGAGTGACAAAGTACTGTGTTGTGTCTGGGTGTTGAGTGACAAAGTACTGTGTTGTGTCTGGGTGTTGAGTGACAAAGTACTGTGTTGTGTGTGGGTGTTGATTGATAAAGTACTGTGTTGTGTCTGGGTGTTGAGTGACAAAGTACTGTGTTGTGCCTGGGTTCTGAGTGACACCAAAGTACTGTTTTGTGTGTGGGTGTTGAGTGACACTGTACTGTGTTGTGTCTGGGTGTTGAGTGACAAAGTACTGTGTTGTGTCTGGGTGTTGAGTGACACCAAAGTACTGTGTTGTGTCTGGGTGTTGAGTGACACTGTACTGTGTTGTGTCTGGGTGGTGAGTCACACAGTACTGTGTTGTGTCTGGGTGTTGAGTGACAAAGTACTGTGTTGTGTCTGGGTGTTGAGTGACAAAGTACTGTGTTGTGTCTGGGTGTTGAGTCACACAGTACTGTGTTGTGTCTGGGTGTTGAGTGACAAAGTACTGTGTTGTGTCTGGGTGTTGAGTGACACCAAAGTACTGTGTTGTGTCTGGGTGTTGAGTGACAAAGTACTGTGTTGTGTCTGGGTGTTGAGTGGCAAAGTACTGTGTTGTGTCTGGGTGTTGAGTGACAAAGTACTGTGTTGTGTCTGGGTGTTGAGTGACGAAGTTCTGTGTTGTGTCTGGGTGTTGAGTGACACAGTACTGTGTTGTGTCTGGGTATTGGTTGATAAAGTACTGTGTTGTGTCTGGGTGTTGTGTGACAAAGTACTGTGTTGTGTCTGGGTGTTGAGTGACAAAGTACTGTGTTGTGTCTGGGTGTTGAGTGACAAAGTACTGTGTTGTATCTGGGTGTTGAGTGACAAAGTACTGTGTTGTGTCTGGGTGTTGTGTGACAAAGTACTGTGTTGTGTCTGGGAGATGAGTCACACAGTACTGTGTTGTGTCTGGGTGTTGAGTGACAAAGTACTGTGTTGTGTCTGGGTGTTGAGTGACACTCAAGTACTGTGTTGTGTCTGGGTGTTGAGTCACACAGTACTGTGTTGTGTCTGGGTGTTGAGTGACACTCAAGTACTGTGTTGTGTTTGGGTGTTGAGTGACAAAGTACTTTGTTGTGTCTGGGTGTTGAGTGACACTCAAGTACTGTGTTGTGTCTGGGTGTTGAGTGACAAAGTACTGTGTTGTGTCTGGGTGTTGAGTGACAAAGTACTGTGTTGTGTCTGGGTGTTGAGTCACACAGTACTGTGTTGTGTCTGGGTGTTGAGTGACAAAGTACTGTGTTGTGTCTGGGTGTTGAGTGACACAGTACTGTGTTGTGTCTGGGAGTTGAGTGACGACGTTCTGTGTTGTGTCTGGGTGTTGAGTGACACAGTACTGTGTTGTGTCTGGGTGTTGAGTCACACAGTACTGTGTTGTGTCTGGGTGTTGAGTGACACTCAAGTACTGTGTTGTGTCTGGGTGTTGATTGATAAAGTACTGTGTTGTGTCTGGGTGTTGATTGATAAAGTACTGTGCTGTGTCTGGGTGTTGAGTGACAAAGTACTGTGTTGTGTCTGGGTGTTGAGTGACAAAGTACTGTGTTGTGTCTGGGTGTTGAGTGACAAAGTACTGTGTTGTGTCTGGGTGTTGAGTGACAAAGTACTGTGTTGTGTCTGGGTGTTGAGTCACACAGTACTGTGTTGTGTCTGGGTGTTGAGTGACAAAGTACTGTGTTGTGTCTGGGTGTTGAGTGACACAGTACTGTGTTGTGTCTGGGAGTTGAGTGACGACGTTCTGTGTTGTGTCTGGGTGTTGAGTGACACAGTACTGTGTTGTGTCTGGGTGTTGAGTCACACAGTACTGTGTTGTGTCTGGGTGTTGAGTGACACTCAAGTACTGTGTTGTGTCTGGGTGTTGATTGATAAAGTACTGTGTTGTGTCTGGGTGTTGATTGATAAAGTACTGTGCTGTGTCTGGGTGTTGAGTGACAAAGTACTGTGTTGTGTCTGGGTGTTGAGTGACAAAGTACTGTGTTGTGTCTGGGTGTTGAGTGACAAAGTACTGTGTTGTGCCTGGGTGTTGAGTGACAAAGTACTGTGTTGTGTCTGGGTGTTGAGTGACAAAGTACTGTGTTGTGTCTGGGTGTTGAGTGACAAAGTACTGTGTTGTGTCTGGGTGTTGAGTGACAAAGTACTGTGTTGTGTCTGGGTGTTGAGTGACAAAGTACTGTGTTGTGTCTGGGTGTTGTGTGACAAAGTACTGTGTTGTGTCTGGGTGTTGTGTGACAAAGTACTGTGTTGTGTCTGGGTGTTGAGTGACAAAGTACTGTGTTGTGTCTGGGTGTTGTGTGACAAAGTACTGTGTTGTGTCTGGGTGTTGAGTGACAAAGTACTGTGTTGTGTCTGGGTGTTGTGTGACAAAGTACTGTGTTGTGTCTGGGTGTTGAGTGACAAAGTACTGTGTTGTGTCTGGGTGTTGAGTGACACAGTACTGTGTTGTGTCTGGGTGTTGTGTGACAAAGTACTGTGTTGTGTCTGGGTGTTGTGTGACAAAGTACTGTGTTGTGTCTGGGTGTTGAGTGACAAAGTACTGTGTTGTGTCTGGGTGTTGAGTGACAAAGTACTGTGTTGTGTCTGGGTGTGGAGTGACAAAGTACTGTGTTGTGTCTGGGTGTTGAGTGACAAAGTACTGTGTTGTGTCTGGGTGTCGAGTGACAAAGTACTGTGTTGTGTCTGGGTGTTGAGTGACAAAGTACTGTGTTGTGTCTGGGTGTTGAGTGACAAAGTATTGTGTTGTGTCTGGGTGTTGAGTGACAAAGTACTGTGTTGTGTCTGGGTGTTGAGTGACAAAGTACTGTGTTGTGTCTGGGTGTTGAGTCACACAGTACTGTGTTGTGTCTGGGTGTTGAGTGACACAGTACTGTGTTGTGTCTGGGTGTTGAGTGACACAGTACTGTGTTGTGTCTGGGTGTTGAGTCACTGTACTGTGTTGTGTCTGGGTGTTGAGTCACACAGTACTGTGTTGTGTCTGGGTGTTGAGTGACACAGTACTGTGTTGTGTCTGGGTGTTGAGTCACACAGTACTGTGTTGTGTCTGGGTGTTGAGTGACAAAGTACTGTGTTGTGTCTGGGTGTTGAGTGACACAGTACTGTGTTGTGTCTGGGTGTTGATTGATAAAGTACTGTGTTGTGTCTGGGTGTTGTCTGACACAGTACTGTGTTGTGTCTGGGTGTTGAGTGACACAGTACTGTGTTGTGTCTGGGTGTTGAGTGACACAGTACTGTGTTGTGTCTGGGTGTTGAGTCACACAGTACTGTGTTGTGTCTGGGTGTTGAGTGACAAAGTACTGTGTTGTGTCTGGGTGTTGATTGATAAAGTACTGTGTTGTGTCTGGGTGCTGAGTCACACAGTACTGTGTTGTGTCTGGGAGCTGAGTCACACAGTACTGTGTTGTGTCTGGGTGTTGAGTGATAAAGTACTGTGTTGTGTCTGGGTGTTGAGTGACACTCAAGTACTGTGTTGTGTCTGGGTGTTGAGTGACAAAGTACTGTGTTGTGCCTGGGTGTTGAGTGACACAGTACTGTGTTTTTTCTGGGAGTTGAGTGACGAAGTTCTGTGTTGTGTCTGGGTGTTGAGTGATACAGTACTGTGTTGTGTCTGGGTATTGGTTGATAAAGTACTGTGTTGTGTCTGGGTGTTGAGTGACACAGTACTGTGTTGTGTCTGGGTATTGGTTGATAAAGTACTGTGTTGTGTCTGGGTGTTGAGTGACACAGTACTGTGTTGTGTCTGGGAGTTGAGTGACGAGGTTCTGTGTTGTGTCTGGGTGTTGAGTGACACAGTACTGTGTTGTGTCTGGGTGTTGAGTGACACTCAAGTACTGTGTTGTGTCTGGGTGTTGAGTGACAAAGTACTGTGCTGTGTCTGGGTGTTGAGTGACAAAGTACTGTGTTGTGTCTGGGTGTTGAGTGACACAGTACTGTGTTGTGTCTGGGAGTTGAGTGACGAAGTTCTGTGTTGTGTCTGGGTGTTGAGTGACACAGTACTGTGTTGTGTCTGGGTATTTGTTGATAAAGTACTGTGTTGTGTCTGGGAGCTGAGTGACACAGTACTGTGTTGTGTCTGGGTGTTGAGTGACACTCAAGTACTGTGTTGTGTCTGGGTGTTGAGTGACAAAGTACTGTGTTGTGTCTGGGTGTTGAGTGACAAAGTACTGTGTTGTGCCTGGGTGTTGAGTGACAAAGTACTGTGTTGTGTCTGGGTGTTGAGTGACACAGTACTGTGTTGTGTCTGGGTGTTGAGTGACAAAGTACTGTGTTGTGTCTGGGTGTTGTGTGACAAAGTACTGTGTTGTGTCTGGGTGTTGAGTGACAAAGTACTGTGTTGTGTCTTGGTGTTGAGTGACAAAGTACTGTGTTGTGTCTGGGTGTTGAGTGACAAAGTACTGTGTTGTGTCTGGGTGTTGTGTGACAAAGTACTGTGTTGTGTCTGGGTGTTGAGTGACAAAGTACTGTGTTGTGTCTGGGTGTTGTGTGACAAAGTACTGTGTTGTGTCTGGGTGTTGAGTGACAAAGTACTGTGTTGTGTCTGGGTGTTGTGTGACAAAGTACTGTGTTGTGTCTGGGTGTTGTGTGACAAAGTACTGTGTTGTGTCTGGGTGTTGTGTGACAAAGTACTGTGTTGTGTCTGGGTGTTGAGTGACAAAGTACTGTGTTGTGTCTGGGTGTTGTGTTACAAAGTACTCTGTTGCGTTCGGGTTTGGGAACAGCGTCACTGTCTCCTTGGGCTCTCACCTGCACTGGTGGATAATCTCCCCCAACCCTCCCCCATCCCGTCTCTTTCGCTCACTGGCACAAGTGATTCCTCTTTCCCACTGTCTGTCAGGTGCATACACTCTCTCTCCTCCAACCCACTCCCTCCCTCTTTCTCTCTCTGTCTCTCACCTGTACCGGTATAAAATCTCTCTCTCTCTTTCACAAGTGGATGCTCTCTACCACATGTACCGGTATACACTCTCCCCGCCCCCTCTCCCCTTCCCCCCATCTCTCTCTCTGTCTCTCACCTGTACCGGTATACACTCTCCCCGCCCCCTCTCCCCTTCCCCCCATCTCTCTCTCTGTCTCTCACCTGTACCGGGATATACTCTCCCCGCCCCCTCTCCCCTTATCTCTCTCTGTCTCTCACCTGTACCGGGATATACCTCCCCGCCCCCTCTCCCCTTCCCCCCCTCTCTCTCTCTGTCTCTCACCTGTACCGGTATACACTCTCCCCGCCCCTCTCCCCTTCCCCATCTCTCTCTGTCTCTCACCTGTACCGGTATACACTCTCCCCGCCCCCTCTCCCCTTATCTCTCTGTCTCTCACCTGTACCGGGATACACTCTTCCCGCCCCCTCTCCCCTTATCTCTCTCACCCTCTCACCTGTACCGGGATATACTCTCCCCGCCCCCTTTCCCCTTATCTCTCTCTGTCTCTCACCTGTACCGGGATACACTCTTCCCGCCCCCTCTCCCCTTCCCCCCATCTCTCTCTCTCACCTGTACCGGGATATACTCTCCCCGCCCCCTCCCCTTCCCCCCATCTCTCTCTCTGTCTCTCACCTGTACCGGGATACACTCTCCCCGCGACGTCCCCCCTTCCCCCTTATCTCTCTCTGTCTCTCACCTGTACCGGGATACACTCTCCCCGCCCCCTCTCCCCTTCCCCCTTATCTCTCTCTCTCTCACCTGTACCGGTATACACTCTCCCCGCCCCCTCTCCCCTTATCTCTCTCTGTCTCTCACCTGTACCGGGATATACTCTCCCCGCCCCCTCTCCCCTTATCTCTCTCTGTCTCTCACCTGTACCGGGATATACTCTCCCCGCCCCCTCTCCCCTTATCTCTCTCTGTCTCTCACCTGTACCGGGATATACTCTCCCTACCATCCATCTCCCCCTCCTCCGACCCCTCACCCTCCCCACCTCTCTCTGTGTCTCTGTGTGTGTGTGTCACCTGTGAAGGTGGGAGCAGTTCCCGCCCAGTGAGGATGGATCGTGGCTCAGACAGGGAGTAGGTCTCCGTCCAGTGGTGCTCGGAGCTGAGCAGAGGGGATTCCCCCATGCCCCGGGCAGGGGGGTTGTTCGTGGGGAAATCGTCGTCCATCATGAAGAACTGGTCTGGGACGCTGCACCTGCACCAAGGCAACAACAACAACAACGACTGGAGTGATGGCCTAGCGCTGTGACGCATCCGCCCATACCATACAATACAATGCAATAAGATACAATACAATACAATACCGTGGCAATACAATGCAATGCAATAAGATACAATACAATACAATACCGTGGCAATACAATGCAATGCAATAAGCTATAATACAATACAATACCGTGGCAATACAATGCAATGTAATAAAATACAATACTGTGGCAATACAATGCAATGCAATAAGATACAATACAATACAATACCGTGGCAATACAATGCAATGCACTAAAATACAGTTCATGTCCTCTGGTGGTAAACATGTACGCTTTGGAAGCTACATAATAAGATAAGATAACTGTATGCTCACTAAAAGAAGTTACATCAGGTGCGGCAAAACAAACGTTGACAATTACTCAACACAAAAACAGTAAACATTAGTAAAAAGAATCAATAAACATAAGAAAAGAAAATAAACATACAAGGCATTCATTCAAAAAGCACTGCATATATTTGACTTAAAATGTGGTAATTAATAATTATTGTAAGCATGTTGAAAGACACCAAAGTTAACATTGCATGTATCATACTGCACATGAATTAAGATATTTAACACACACACACACACATATCTATATATCTATCTATCTATCTATCTATATATATATATATATATATATATATATATATATATAACCCACAGAAAACTAGTAAATCTTTGTAGCTGTGGTGCAGCTTCAGATTTTTGCCAATACAGCCTCCGTGAAATTAAATAGTATCAATTTACGCATTCCAAACTAGTTCTAACTCTGCTTTGAAACTTAAGAAATCGGCTAGGTTTGCATAATCTTTGTTCTCCGGACGTTTTACTAAAGCTTTCCCTTTCTTTATTCTATTCATTTTTTGTTTTGTTTCGTTTTGCTTTCCAAGAGGAAACCTGTCAATACAAAGCTGACAAAACAAAATACACCCCCCCACGCCCCCCCACCCCCTCCCCGCAAAGTTTAGTTTTCCCCCTTTTTTTGCTGAGACAGAGAGAGCGAAAGCGAGAGAGAGAGAGAGAGAGAGAGAGAGACAGGCAGAAACAGAGAGGCAGTCATACACGCGCACACACACACACACACACATCTTACACACATAGACACACGCACACAACCGTCCCCCCCTTCCCCCCCCCCCCTCCCCCCACACACATACAGAGAACGAATCGGCACAGCACCAGGCAGTGACAGAACATGCACTATGCAGTCAACAACGATCACAGGACGACACTCATGATCATGCCAAAGCCACTGACGCGCAGCATCCCTGGGTGCCGGTGTTGGACCTGTCTCCGTACTGCAGACACTTGAGACAGATCATCAGTATCAGCACCAGCAGCGCCACCAGGCAAAACACGCAGATGACGATCACGTTGTCGCGACGATCGTTGGCCTTGAAGTTCGCCGTCGTCGGCTCCAACGGCATGCTTTTTTTGGTGGGGAGGGGATGGGAGGGGGTACGGGGAGGGGGAGGGGGAGGAAGGAGGGAGTAGGAGGGGTGGGAGGAGAAAATAGAGCGTGTACAATACAATAACAAATACGAATGTCGTTACAATGCAAAACGATGTAATGCCATACAATACAAATACAAATGCAACGCAATGCAAAACCATGCAACTCGATTCGACAAAATGACAATGCAACAAGATGTAATACGAATGCAATGTAATACAGCACAATGAAATACAACGAAAAACGGTGCAACACAATGCAGTTTAACACAGCACAATGCAATGAGATACGAATACAATACAATGTGAATACAATGCAAAAGAATACAATGCAACATAACACAATACAATACAATGTAAAACAATACACCATTACTAATCGGACTGGGCATAATTTGTGCATCCAGAGGCTCATCGCTCACACAGTACAGTTTCTCGGCCCATACTCGAGTCCAGCGCACAGAACATGACGAAGGATGAATTAAAAAGTCAAATGAATTCAGCTGAAGAAAAACATAAAAGTAATAATAATGATAATGAAAACAACAATAGCAGTTTGATTCATGGAGCAGAAAAAAAGAGAATTTTTCTTAAAATAGCATATTAAGAAATACTATTTCAGAACAAGTGCGCTGATATCTATCTATCTATCTACCTATCTATCTATTACATATACATTACGTGGCATTACTCCCACGCCACTCATTCCGAGTCCCCCATACACACCCACACGGAACTCGTGTTGCAGTCCAAGCGACGGCAGTCCACAGGTAACCACCGATGTTTGGTCACCAGATGCCACACACAAGAGAAGACCCTGTAATGCTGCTGAGTTATTTTGGTAGTGTTCAGTAGTGCCTGTTCTGATTTAACGTGTATAGGACACCACCTACTAAGCCCTCTACTAACGACAACAATGGCTTCCTCGATGAGCCAGACTGAGTGAGCGTCTCCCCCGGAGTGGAGACCGCTACCACTTCCCTCCAACGACAGTCCCCCATGAATCTGCCAATACTGAAGACTGACAGGACTCACTCTAAGCACGGAAGTGAAGTCGTATTGAAATTGAGGCCACCAAAAGAGCAGGGCATGAAAAGTCACACAATATGGGACTTAAAAAATCATAATTGATAACGAAGAAGGATGATGATGATGACCATGCTGCTATGTAGGTCCATTTACGTTTGGGACTTTGTGACAAGGTTGTACTCTCCGCTTCTTGTCATAGTGATATCCTGGCGTCAATCTGGCCCGAGAGAAACTGACACTTGCAGTTTTGGGCAGGAATTAAAGCAACACACCGTGAAGACGCATCCGTGAAGTGGATGGTACTCGACTGCGCGGTCTCAGCCTTGCCATTTAAACCAATAGCACACTCAACTCTGGGTAGGAGCTGACCGTGGGCAAAAAACCCCACCTCCGGTGGGAATCGAACCCGCGTCCTAACAGCCGTCAGTCCGCGACGCTAACCACTTCGCCGTGGCGACTGGTACACTTCCCTAAATCTATCATAATGAATTCCACGAGTCACACATGCCGCACTGAATACCAGTGGGAAGTCTGCAATGGGGAAATTCGGGAGGTGGTGCTGGTGGCGGTGAGAAAGTGATGGGCGCAGCGCAATACTGCCAGTACACAGATAGCACAGCCCTGAAAGCGCGAAATTGTCCAAAAGCACGACCTGGGAGGGGCCTGATCACATTTTGTCTAAAAGCGCGTCCATTGACTGAGTGGATTGAATGGATTGATTTCGTTCCAGGACTTTCAAATGCGATTCTCGCGCACAAGGAGATTACTTTCTGCTAATTCAAGTCATCTAAATGTTTTAACGCTGTGTGTATAGCACCGACTTGTAACTAATTCCATTATGTTAGAAAATTCGGTAACAGCTTGCAGGATAACAGTTATTTAATCGCATATCGGTATGGAGACAAATTACATGCTCACGGTATACGGTAAAACCAATGCTATCATTGCCCCTTTCGCGCTTATGGGACATAAGCATTCCGCGCCTTTGACCTACTTTGAGGCACGCTCTTGAACTTCCGTCTTGCGTAAAAAGCAGTTAGGAAAAATGAAAAGTTCGCGCTTTATGTCTGCTGCCGTGATGACTATGGGGATGGGAGAGATGGCCAGGGCGAGGGCTGCGTATCATGGTTGATCGAAGGCTGGAAAGGGTTGTATGGGAAAGCGTGCGATTCTGATGATGGTGATGATGATGATGATGATGATGATGGCATGACAATGACAATGACGGGATACAGAAGAATGTCATTTATTGTGAGTAGTATAAGCCTGATGCGAAAACTTACGATGGTAATGGGGGTGCTTATAATCTTAACTTCGAGAGTCAGCAATTGATAGGCTGTCACTCTCGGATGGGTAGGGGAAGAGGAAAGCTCAGAGCTGAACATACTTTACAGGCCTACGTTAGTGTCGTCTTATTGTGTAGAATTTTACTGGGCACAAGAATTTGGTCGACGTATGCGATGTGCCCACAATCGCGAGATGGCGTTAAGCGTGGGGATGGAGATGGAGAAGGCTGCTGACCATAGCCAAAGATCTGTGTCGATTTACCCGGTGAGACAACTTAAGCGAGGTTGATATCAGCAGGGACAACTGTATACATACGCGTATGGGATCTCCTTCAGGTTTTTCCTTGTTGTTATTACATTCTTCATAGGTTTATGCACAAAGCATAAGCAAATCCTTTTTTTTTTAAGATATAGAAAATACAAGAAGAATCAGCATAAGAAAATACATCGATGACATGAAAAACCCAACAAAACAAGTACCTTCTTGCATTGTTGCCAACTCGTTTATAACACACACCCACAACAATAACAACTCCACAGCAACCACACCGCTCCACACGCATCCTTCCCCTTGACGCTTTTTCTTCCCCCAGCTTCTCTCTCTCTCCCACGTTGTCCAGGCTCTGCAGCACGTCCTTCCCTCCTCTCCTAACCTTGATGTCTCTCGCTCCTGACCTTGACCTCTTTCCACCCAACCACGACCTCTCCCCTCCTGACCTTGACCTATCTTCCTCCTAACCTTGACCCCTCTGTCCTTCATGACCTTGATCCTTACCTGACCATAATCGGTTTGCTGACGGAGAAAGCCGTGGTCTCCACCTTGCTGTTGGCCACCACGTACAACCTGTAACGGCTGCTGGGGTTGAGGCGGGTGTTTTTGTAGCCGTTGTACACCTTCCCATCCCCGACCAAAAAGGACAGGCCCGCTGGGCCCACCTCCATCAGTTCTGCCACGATCTGGCCGGGGGGCAGGACCTCTGACCCTTGGGACGAGCTGTCGAGCCGTCGCTTTCTCCTTCTTTGCTGCTGTGTCTCTTCCCCGTGTGGTGTTCCTGAAACGGTGTACTGATCTGGAGACTGTCGCTTTCTTCTTCGCTGCGGTGTCTCTTCCCAGAGCGGTGTTCCTAAAACGGTGTACTGATTTGCAAACTGTCGCTTTCTTCTTCGCTGCGGTGTCTCTTCCCAGTGCCGTGTTCCTGAAACGGTGTACTGATTTGGAAACTGTCGCTTTCTTCTTTGCTGCAGTGTCTCTTCCCAGTGCCGTGTTCCTGAAACGGTGTACTGATTTGGAAACTGTCGCTTTCTTCTTCTTTGCTGCAGTGTCTCTTCCCAGTGCCGTGTTCCTGAAACAGTGTACTGATTTGGAGACTGTCGCTTTCTTCTTTGGTGTGGTTTCACTTCCCTGTTATTCGCCGTTTTTGAAACAGCATGTTGATTTTTGTGGCGTGGAAGTGCGAATGTGTTATTTTCTTGATTCTGCGACTCGGTTAGGTGGGGATGGTTTGTGGTATTGTTCGTTTCATGTGGGGGGTGTTGTGTGGTGTTTGCGGCTTGTCGTGCGTGGGTGGTGGTAGTGGTGGTGTTTGATGGCGTAACAGTGATGGTTTTGGAGGTGGAAACGATCGTGTTTTCTGCTGCGGTTTCTGTTGTTTGTGTTTGACCACCAGTTGTGTCTGTTTGAGTTATTGTTATGTCTTTCGTGACTGCAGTGGTCACAGTCATGGTTTGTGTCTGATTCCAAGAAGGCATTTCTGTGAGTTCAGATGTGTGAAGAACTGGACTTTGGGGGGTAACATTTGATGCTCCAGGCTTCTTGTTGGCTGTGTTTTCTGGTGTCATATTTGAAGTTTTGATGCTCTTGTTGTATTCCTTTTCTGTTGCAATATTCGAGATTCCGTGTCTGTGGGTGGCTGGGTTTTCCAGTGTAATATTTATGGTTTCTTGCCTCTGGTTGGTTGTCTTTTCTCCACGCCTAGCTTCTGTTGGCTTCTGATTTGTTGTCTTTTCTAGTGTAATATTCGGGCTTCCGATCATGTGGTTTGATGTCTTTTCTTGAGTAATATTTGGAGCTCCGGCCCTGTCGTGTGTTGTCTTTTCTGGTGTAATATTTGGGTTTGGAGGCTTCTGGTATGTTGCCTTTTTTGGTGTAACATTTGGGGTTCCAAGCCGCTTGTTGGCAGTGTCTGATGCTGACTGTTCATCTTCTCCAGCACCAGATTGTGGTGTGGCTGTCCCCACTGCTGGTATTTTGGAATCTAAATTATTCCGGGTTTCTTTCAAAGAAACATCTGCCTTCTCAAACACTGGGTACAGAAGAGCTTGCCTCTGCAAAACAGTCTCCCTTTCACTGCTGGAGTTGGCAGACAGCCCGTGTTTTTGGCTTTCGCTTTGGACTTCAGCATCTACAGCTGGTTTTTCACCCTCCATACCCATGCTAACTAGCGGCGTCGTAAGCAGAATGCCAGTTGTTGCATGTGTACTAAATGTTGCTTCCATTTCTCTGCCTGGAGTTCTGCTTTCAGTGCTGGTCTCTGTTTCGATTTTCAAGCCGGTTAATGGCGTGCTTCTTTGGATATGCTGACGGCCATCTACTTCACTTTCAGTCTTTGCTATCTGTGTTCTTGTAGACGTGCACTTCGCTGAGCCTGTTGTAGCACATCTAACACTGGTTTGATCATCTGAAACCCCCTGTGTTGCAGTGCTTGTTGCCGCATCTGTGTCCACACTTGTGTCTTTGGTTTCATGTGTGTCTGGACCCGGATCTGTTGCAGATGGTCTGGCTGTTGTGTTTTCTGTGTTCATGGCTTGATGAGCAATAATCCTGTTATTTCTTGCATCAGTGGTTATGTTCGTGCTGAGTGTAACATCTCTGCTCTGTATCATTCCTGAACTGGGTGTGACGATTCTGCTTGGTGTTTCTCCTGTACCTGACATCACATCCGTTGGCTGTGTTTCATTCTTTCTGCCTAACCTTGCACCTATGTCCGTACTGGCTGGTATAATGATAGAGTTGGATGTTGGATGTTTTCCTGTGGTAGGTGTGCCTGTTCTTTCACTTGAGAAAGCAGTGACAACTGCCATCTTTGACGACACGCTGTCTGTCTCGCTGTCACCAGACACACTGAGTGATTTCCTGTCAGTGACCTGAGAGTCAACGGCATCCCCTGTGTTCACAGAAATGGCAGAATCTTTCCAGCCGTCCCTGACCCCCCCTTCAGTTTGGACTGCAAAGCTCTGGCGGGTTTTCACTGGCAATGAATACTTCACTTTGCTTACAGTAAACGTTGGTGGTTTGAAAGTTACGGTGTGTTTCTGTATTTTGAATTTCTGTCTGATAACAGAAGGCCTCTGGAACTGTCCTGTCTCACTCTGGACCTGCCCATTCCTGGCACTGGTTTGTCTCTCTTCGCTAGACTTCGTTTCCGTATATGGGTAGGCAGCAGAGGGATCGTAGGACTGTTCCGTTTCTGGAGTCTGCAAGTCTGCTTCTTTCGTCCGATCTTCTGTCCGATAGTTCGGTTGTTTGACCACCCGTCTCACAATCAAGTAAGGAACACCGGATTTCTTCACAGCTCCTGTCTCGTTTGCTGTGGTGGAACTGGAAGCAGGTTCCGACAGGGAGCCGTCAGTGTGGTTGATGACAGGTCCTCGGTACTGCTCAGCGCTGTTCTTCACCCGGTTCTCATGCGGGGCCCTCAGGGAGCTGTCGACCCTACCGTTCACAAAGCTGTTGTCTGTCTTGATGTCGGATGCGCCAGGAACCTCCATAGCCTTGGCTGCAGGCATCTGATGGAACCTGCCATTCTGACCGCTCGCTGAAGATGCCTGACCCAGTGTATGAGCTGGACGAGTACCAGAGGGTAACGGACCCGATCCCCCATTCTTACTGGAAGGTGCCTGACCTAGCTTCTGGTTCTGGCTGGCAGTGGAAGGGGCCTGACCTAGTCTTCCCTTGTAGTTGGCAGCGGAAGCGGCTTGATCCCATTTTCCATTGTGACCTATTTGACCCAATGTGCCACTGTCACCGGGAGAGACGGGTCCTTGGGCCGGAACTGGGATCTGATGGGGAGCGGGGGGCAGCTGACCCTGTCTTCCGTTCTGACCAGCCCCGAAAGGAAACCGCGGATTCTTGACAGGTTTATAGTTCTCTGCTGCAGCCTGGTCTTTTGACCCATCTCCCTGCAACAGATAGAGATGCCAAGATCAGTGTATGAAAATACCAATGCTGCCCTGCCCTTCCCCCTCACCTCTCAGACCTGGCTGGGCAGAGACATGGCTGTAAAGTAACTCTGCACAACATGATTAATCATCAGCCTCAACGAACAAATGGGGATAGATCAGAATCCGTGATCAATGTATTCAGTGACATGCATATACAATGGTGATTATTAAATCCAAACATTTGACAAAAGCAATATGCTTACCCCCAACGCACCCCCACCACCCGAATTATAGATATTTCAATATATATCGATATATCTATACCTGACCTTGAATTTCAATAAGGATAATGCAGCCACCCTGGCCTGTTACTATACAAAGATTGGTGAACAATGGATGAAAGACATAAGCCTCGTCGAGCCTTTTCTTTTTTGAAAATGGCCTTGACCTGTGACCTCTCACCTCATCATCACAAACGGGATAACTGGAAAGGCATTATGCGTTTCTACAGTACTATCCCAATAGTATTACCTCTAGCGCTTGCTGAGAAAATTTCAACGTGAAAGTTTGCCACACACACACACACACAAATTAGCAAACGATACGATTGAATACAGACAACCGAAACGATTCACCACACAGACTCGCTTTGCTTGTGAACGCACACCTCCGACCGTGGCATACACTTGATCAATTATCAAAAATAAAATGTATGTCACGATCGAAGACTTCCCAGGTATCTCATTTACGTTGCTGTTGAAGGCATGGGGATATGATGTGACAGCACTGCTTATTTGACCAAAAATTAAACGTGAACAGCATTTTTAAGTACACGAAGTTGCTGAAACAATGGCTTTATAAAACCACTAAATCATCTTCCAACCTCCCCCCCACTGACATTGTTTCATTTAATCCAGCCGACCGCACAGGTCCATATCAGGACTGCCTAGATCAGTAGATTATAAAAGATTCGACCGCGTAAAACACAAAACTCTGCAATATCAGAAGAAACGTAAAAAAAGAAAAGAAAAGAAAAAAAAAAAGAAAACAAAATGAAAAAAGACAAAAAATCTTCTCTTTCAAACACACAGACACACACGCACACACTTGCACACGCACGCACGCACGCACACGCACACACTTTCACACGCACACACCTGTAAAGCCATGGTACCCATAGTGTTGCCTGTGGGGTTGACCCCAGACCCACGCGTCACAGGCCTCCTGCCGATGTAGCCCGTGGGTCCACTGGCCACCCCGGCATTCACGCGCTCCTCCTCCGACAGCAGCACCGTCTCCACGATGACGTAATATGACGTCACCGGGCCGTAAGAGCTGGACACGGGGGAGATGTGAATCTGGATGGAGGTCTTCAGTATCACGATCAGCTGCAAGAGTGGAAGTATAATGCATAAATAAATGCGTTTCAGTTTCAGTTTCTCAGTTCAGTTACTCAAAGAGGCGTCACTGCGTTCGGACAAATCCATACGTATACGCTACACCACATCTGCTAAGCAGATTCCAGACCAGCAGCGTAACCCAACGTGCTTAGTCAGGCCTTGAGATCAGTTTCTTAAGGAGGCGTCACTGCGTTCGAACAAATCTATAGGCAGACGCCCGACCAGCAGTGTATCCCAACGCGCTATGTCGAGGCCTTCAGTGCATGCTTAGATATTTTGTGTACCTATGGGAGTGGATTTTTCTGCAGAATTTTGCCAGAGGACAACACTCTCGTTGCCATGTGTTCTTTTTCAGTGTGCCAAGTGCGTGCTGCACACAGGACCTCGGTTTATCGTCTCATCCGAATGACTGGACGCTTAGTTTGATTTTCCAGACAAACGTGGGAGAAAGGGTGAACGCGGGATTCGAACCCAGACTCTCATGGACTATCTAGATTGGCAGCTGGGTGTCTTAACCATTCTACCACCTTCCTCCTTAAAAAAAACAATAGATAAATGATAGAAATTAAAAAAAATGATAAAAGAATGAACAAGAAATGGGTTTTAAAAAACGACAGCATGGACCAGCCGCTCGTGGTGAAGTAAGGATAGCGCCATGCGTGGATGAAGCGTGGTTGTGGATCGACATCTTTTTTTTTTTTCCACCTGGGCGAATTGATTAGCTCTATCGCTCAGCTGGTTAGAGCGTCTGTCCAGTAAGCATAATGTCGAGGGTTCGAATCCCCCTGGAGCCTTTTTAAAACATTTTTTAAACGCCTGATAAACGCGTGGGTCACTGCGAAGTCAGTCATCCACCCCTTCACTCTTTTTTTTATATTCTTTTCTATCCCCCCCCCCCTCCCCGCTCCCCCCTCCCCCCCTGATTAACAGACGTGGTGCAGCGTACGTGGACGAGTCCGCACGCTTTGACAGCTCCATGAAACTGAAACTAAACATGTTTAAAAGACAAGCAAAATAAATTTCAAAACAAGGTATGTGTTCAGTGAACAGAATTATCATTCCACAAGACTGCTTACCGCCAGAAATCGACCAATTTGGAACCACTTACCGTTTTCAAAAAACAAACAAACAAAAAACAAAAACAACAACAACCTACGCCTACAGAAAAAGAAGAAAAAAAAACCCACGATGAACCGACATCGCAGATTTACGCGAAAACCATCGATCTGAGGAGACCCAGGCTTTGACACACAGTCGACAGACCTGGAGGAATCTGGTCAACAAGTTTCTGCGGTGCCCTCTTCACTGAGGGAGAAGAAGAAGAAGAAGAAGAAAGGACAGAAGATTTAAAAGATTCAAGATTCAAAAACTTTATTACTCAAGGACAAAGATTTTAAGCATTGCCTTGTCTTCCAATCTGTCCTTGTGACAACAAAAACAATGAGGGCAGAAAAAGGACAGAAGAAGAAAGGATAGAATGAGATTGATTGATTGATTGACTGTCTAAATCTTTGATGGGAAAAGAATTAGGCACAATAAAGGCTTTAAAAAAAATTATTATTTACAATTCTGCGCATTTAACGGTAAAAAAACATAAAAAAGAAAGAAATTAGAATAATGAGAACGACGGCGGAGAAGAATAACTGGAATAACGATAAACAGAACAACTGTTATATCATCACGCGCACGCACCCACACACACACACACACACACAATAAAACTAGCAAATACATACGCACACATTCATGCCCTCACACTCAAACACAGACACGCACGCGCGCACGCACACACACACACACACACACTTGCACTTGTTCGTTTGCTAGCACAATCACACATACATTCAACTTTCCATTCATCATGGAATGGCAGCATGTGGGCTAATTGTAAGCAAACATTTGCAAAAGACTGCAAGTGGATTAATCAAAAGTATCGAACAGAAACATTCTTATTAAAATTTTCAGACTTGAAGAGAGATATTGCTTATGCATAAGAATCAATGTGTTACATCTAATAAGTAGATGAACAGGTAATATTTGAAGTTCTTTGTACATACTGTGCACAGATCCATATGGGGTATTCACGTGGCTACTCATCTTAATGGCACGAAGAAGAAGAAGAAGAAGAAGAACGTCATGCACCCAGATGAACTCACCTTGGGTGGCGCGGGTGGCGGCGGTGCCGTGTGCATGGTGTGTGCCCGCACCGTCACCAGGTTGCTGACGTTGTCGTTGCGGGAGCGCGAGCGGACGGCGAAGGTGTAGTACCTGCCGGCTTCAAGGTCGCACAGTTTGGTCTTGGTGACGGGCGGCGTGCTCCTTGGCGCCGACAGGTGGTTCAGGTTCAGGTCCTCCGTGCAGTCGTATACCTGCCGCATTGTATTGTGTTGTACTGCACTGCATTGCGTTGCGCTGTGTTACATTGCATCGTGTTGTGTTACGTTACAATGCCTTGTATTGTACTGCATCGCATTGCGTAATGAATGTATTTGATCGTTTATTTATTTATTTATTTATTTAATAATAATAATAATAATAATGGTACTTATATAGCGCTGAATCTTGTGCATAGACAAATCTAAGCGCTTTCGCACCAGTCATTCTCACGCACGCATAACTCTAAAACTGGAGAAACTAAAGACAAGGAAGAGGCAGGGAAGGGAGGCTATTTTGGGAAGAGGTGGGTTTTAAGGCCAGGCTTGAAAGAGCTGAGTGTGGAGACTTATCTATTTATGATCACAACAGATTTCTTTTTGTGAAAATTATGTTGTTCTCTCCACGAAGAGTGTGTCGCCACCGTGCAGTGCTATCCTGTGTGTGTGTGTGTGTGTGTGTGTGTGTGTGTGTGTGTGTGTGTGTGTGTGTGTGTGTGTGTGTGTGTGTGTTGCTGTTGTTTTTTTCTGTCTGCAAGTGTATTTGTTTTATCATCAAAGTGGTTGATTTCTTTTTTTTCTGAATTTTTGCCAGGAACCACCCTTTTCTGGCTGTGGGTTCTTTTACGCGCGCTGCACACGGATATCTCGCTTCATTGTCTCTGCCGAAAGGCTAGTACACAGACCACCACTCAAGTTCCAGTTGAAGGGTGTGGGAGGGGGAGTGAGAAGCCCAGTCCGTATCTGGGACTCGAACCCGTGGACACTCGCTTCCTAGTCGGGCACATTACCACTGGGCCACCGCTCCACCGCTTGTTGTTGTTGATGTTGATGATCGTGATGTTGTAAATGCATGCCAGTCATTGTTGGTGTTGTCAAGACTCATCACTCCAGACTTTTGTCGGCTAAAGTCAGAAGAATTTCCTGCTGCTGTAGAGACTGCAGTGGCGGCGATTTTATTGTTGTTGTTGTTTTTTATTACTGTTGATGATGATGGTGGTGATGATGCCGCTGTCATCACTGCTAGTGTTATTGTCAATACTCAACACTTCAGAGTTTTATAGGCTTCAAACAGAAGACTTTGTTTGTGGTAATGGTGGTGGGATTGCAGTTGTAGTGGTGATTTTTACTGTTGTTGATGATAGTGATTATGTTGTTGTTGTAATCATTGTTGGTGTTGCTGTCAAGACTAACACTGCATGACTGTATTGTATTGTATTGTTTATCTCTTTTTGTCACAAAATTTTTATGTGTGAAATTCGGGTCGCTCACGTATCTAAAAAACAAACACAGAATGTTAATAACAATGACATGAAAGCCAGCAAGAAAGGAATTAAAATGATAATGATGATGATGATGATTGTGACAGGAAGACGAGTGAATGATAGTAATAATGATAACAACAACAATAAAGAAGAATAACATCAACAGCAAAGACAGCATCAATAACAACAACAAAAATAATGATGATGATAAATAATGATAATGATAAATAATGATAATGATCATATATAGTAATGATAACAACAACAATAATAATAATGGCGATGATGATGATGACGATGATGATGATGATGATGATGATGACGATAGTAATGATGTTACAATAACAATGACACGACAACAACAACAACAGCAACCACAAAAACAAAATAACAAAAACACCCCCCCAAAAAAACAACAAAAAACCCCAACACATTCAGACAAGAACAGCAACAACAAACTACCCTTTCCACCCCTCCCTCCCCTCCTCTCCCGCCCCCCAAAACAAAAACAACCCCCCCCCCCAAAAAAAAAAAAAACAACAACAAAAAAAAACCACCACTGACGTCATAAGATTTGATGACGTTGGGAAAGCTGACGCGCCAGGCAAGGGTGACGCAGGTGAAGGTGCTGTCCACCATCTTCAGGTCGACAGGCGCGCACGGGCTGTTGATCGTGCCACAGACGGCCCTGGAGGTGCGCCCGGCCATCTTCCCCGCCATCGTCCCGCCCACTCTCCCCTGAAGGCGCCCACCCCCACTCACGCCTCTGTTGGGCGTTTTCGCCGCCGACTCAGCATCCTCACTTGGCGGTCCTGCTTATTATCAGTTAAGTCATATCATACTTTAAATCAGCTTAACGCCGTGTGTGTGTGTGTGTGTGTGTGTAACTCTGACTTTGATTTTTATTCAATTATTTTCTTTGAACAAGCTTGGTAACACATTATGCAATGGTAGTTATCTTACCGCATATCGGCATGAACACATAGAATACCATGTCCACGGTATATGAAAGAAAATCAACGTTTTGCCCCTGCAAGAATCAAGACACACGCGCAATTGGGACGTAAGCATTCGGCGCTTTTGTGCTATTTCAGGGCGCACTTTTCTTTTCTTCGCGCTTTTGGGCTAAAGCTGAGAGAGACAAACAAATGAGCGTTGCCCTGGTGATAATTGTCATACCGTGTCGGCGCTCCGTTGTCTGGGCTGCTGCACTTGCCTGGTCATTGTCTCCCTTCCTTTCCACTTCGCCACCTGGAGTTGCTTGCTCTTGGTCTTCAGTCACTGCACACGGAAGACTAATAATTGTGTGGTATTTGTGATGTGTCATCGTTCCCTTCTCTTTCTTAATGGACATTTTCTCTTCTCTTTAAAAATTTTTTTTTTAAACTTATTTATTTATTTGTTTATTCATTTGTTTATTTATTTATTCATTTGTATATCATCATCATCATTATCATCATAACCACCATCACTGTTATTTTTGTTATCATTATCATCATTCTTCTTATCATTATTCCATCTTTGAATTTCACGATTTCTGGTCAATCATCATCATCATCATCGCCACCATCATTGTTATTTTAGTTATAATTTTTCTTATTCTTATTCCATCCTTGAATGTCACGATTTTTGTCACTGCCTCACAAGAATTCATTCTGCTATGTGTTCTCTACACCACATTCATTCTGAAAAAAGTGTACAAAGACAGGTGGGTTTTTTTTTTATATTGTAACGTGTACGTGAATAAACAAAACTAGGACACAGATACACGCAGTGGAAGATTTCGCCCAAACAGCTTCAGATGTCTGTAGGCAGCGGCCATACTTTGTTAACAGAAAGCCTTCACAGATAATTCAGATCATGACGACTGACTTTTTAAGCAATGAGACGTGTACTGATTATAATCCACTGCAACAGAACACGGATTTGTGATCGTACAAAGAAAGACGAATTCATATTGTATTGTATTATATTGCACTGTATTGTATTGTATTACTTTTTAACCACAACATGTTTAACTGCGGGCTGCTCTCCCTCGGAAAGGCGTGTAATTCATTCGTATTTTTGTCGTTGTTGTTGTTTCCACAACAGATTTCTCTGTGTGAAATTCGGGTTGCTCTTCCCCGGTAAGACTTACTCTGTGTTGTGTTGAACCGTATTACATTTTGTTGTTGTTGTTGACACAACACACTTCTCTGCGTGAAATTCGGGCTGCTCTCCATGGGGAGAGAGCATCGCTACATTGCACGGTCAGGTGCCTGCAAGTGTATTTGTTTTACTGTCAAAGTGGATTGGTCTTTACTTTTGCTGGGTCAAAGCCCCTTGTTGCCGAGCGTTCTTTTACGCGCGTTATATGAGAATGCTGCACACTAGACCCCGATTAATCGTCCCATCTGAAAGACTAACACCCAGACCAGCAGTTAGGTTCTAGAGGAGGGAGGACTAAAAATCCCTATCAATGCAGATGAAATATTAATGAGATAAATATTTGTATTTCTTTTTATCACAACAGATTTCTCTGTGTGAAATTCGGGCTGCTCTTCCCAGGGAGAGCGCGTCGCTATACTACAGCGCCACCCATTTTTTTGTATTTTTTCCTGCGTGCAGTTTTATTTGTTTTTCCTATCAAAGTGGATTTTTCTTCAGAATTTTGCCAGGAAAAACCCTTTTGTTGCCGTGGGTTCTTTTACGTGCGCTAAGTGCATGCTGCACACGGGATCTCGGTTTATCGTCTCATCCGAACGACTAGCGTCCAGACCACCACTAAAGGTCTTGTGGACGGGGAGAAAATATCGGCGGCTGAGCGTTCAGATTCTCTCGCTTCCTAAGCGGACGCGTTACCTCTAGGCCATCACTCCACTTATTAATAAGATGAAGAAGAAGCAGAAGAAGAATAAGAAATTTCGATGTGTGTTTGCTTTAGTGTGAGGTTAACGCCACTCCTAATGTCTAATACGATAATAATTTATTTCTAAGTCTTGAGATCAGAACTCCTTGTTCCTAGCATTACTGAGATCGAACACACACACGCACACACCACACACACATAGTTTCAGTTTCTCATGGAGGCGTCACTGCGCTCGGACAAATCCATATACGCAACGCCTCGTCTGCTTGGCAGATGCCTGACAGCAGCATAACCGAACACAGTTGTCAGGCCTTGAGTGCATGCCCACGCAGAGTTGTGTACCTTTTCAGGGTGGATTTCTTTTCATTAGATTTTGCCAGAGGACAACACTTTTGTTGCCATGGGTTCTTTTTCACTGTGCCAAGTGCGTGCTGCACACGGGGCCTCGGTATGAATTATCGTCTCATCCGAATGACCAGACGCTCAGTTTGGTTTTCCAGTTAAGACTTGAGAGAAAGGGCGAGGGAGTTCGAACCCAGGCCCTCACGGACTCTCTGTATTGGCAGATAAAGCGTCTTAACCATTCTGCCACCTTCCTCCACACCATACCCCCAGCGGTGGTGAAGTTGACAGGGGCAGTGAAGTCACTAGGTCCCACAGTGTTCACGTAGCGGACTCGGACCATGTAGGGAGTGGCGGGGAGGAGGTTGCCCAGTGTGACATACAACCCTGTGTAGGCGCTGCAAGTGGTAGTGACAACGACATTAGTCACGACAACATAATGACAAAATAAGCAGCAAAAACAGCAAAGTGGTTGGTAGCTAATAAATTATTACGGTTTACGCGAATCTCCCGCCCCGTATGTGTGTGTGTGTGTGTGTGTGTGTGTGTGTGTGTGTGTGTGCGCGCGCGCGCGTCTGTGTGCACGTGCGTAAATACGCGTGAATGTGCGAGTGCGCATATGTGTGTCTGTGTGTGCTCACGCGTGTGCGTATGTGTGTGCTGTGTGTTTGTTTGAAACTATCATGAGAGACGTATACGTGTTCGTTCGTTCTTTAGTTTAACGTCTTTTCACTGTAAGTGATATTAGACACGTATACGTGTGTGTGTGTGTGTGTGTGTGTGTGTGTGTGTGTGTGTGTGTGTGTGTGTGACAGAAAGACAGACAGGCAGGCAGACAGACACGTTGGTAAGATATGCCTTTTGACGAAGAGGCAACAGCAGCAGACACACAAACAAGGCAAAAGAGACGTTCAAACAAAGAGACAGACAAAGACAGCGAGAAAGGGTGGCAGACAGAAAGAGACATACCGAAACCGACAAAGGAAGACAGACCAAAATAATTGAAGGCATACAGACATACATACTTGTACACACACACACACACACACACACACACACACACACACACACACAGAGTGTACACTCACACACACACATACATACATACAGAGGCATAGACATTGGCAAAGATCTAGAGAAAGACACAGGCAAACAGACACAAAGACAGAGACAGTTCAACAAGACCACACATACACACACACACACACACAGCAAAGCAAAGACAGAGACGGAAAGAGACAGACACAAAAGCAAAGACAAGAATGGGAAGGGACAGAAATAAAACCCGAGACAGACAGACAGACAAAACACACACACACACACACACAAGCTGAGACGGAAAGAGACAGAAACAAGACCAGAGACAGACACAAAAGCAAAGACAAGAATGGGAAGGGACAGAAACAAAACCACAGAGACACACACACACACACACACAAGCAAAGACAGAGACAGAAACTTCTTCGTTCGTGGGCTGCATGCAACTCCCACGTTCACTCGTAAATAAATTATTACACGAGTGGGCTTTTACGTGTATGACCGTTTTTACCTCGCCATGTAGGCAGCCATACTCCGTTTTCGGAGGTGTGAATGCTGGGTATGTTCTTGTTTCCATAACCCGCCGAACGCTGACATGGATTTACAGGATTTTTAACGTGCGTATTTGATGTTCTGCGTGCGTATACACACGAAGGGGGTTCAGGCACAGGCAGGTCTGCACATATGCTGACCTGGGTGATCTGAAAAATCTATACCCTTCACCCACCAGGCGCCGTTATCGAGATTCGAACCAGGGACCCTCAAATTGAAAGTCCAACACTTTATCCACTCGGCTATTGCGTCCGTCGGACAGAACCAAAACCACAGACACACACACACACACACACACACACACACACACACCACGAAGCCCCAAGACAGGAAAGGGACACAGGAACCATAACTAAGGGAGCACCAACACACACACACACACACATACACACACACCCACACATACACACACACACACACACACACACACATACACACACACCCACGGCCACTGCCACTGACAGGACCACCCTACCCACTTGAGGACCAGGGGGGTGGAGGGCCCAGACAGCTGGACGTCGAACCTCCTCAACGGGCCGTTCCTGTCCGGGCAGGCCGGCTCCTGCCAGCTGAGGTCCGCCGAGCGGCTGCTCACGTTCTGCACGTGCACCTTCTGCACCGACTGGCGCGGGACCTCTGCACGCACACGCACGGGCCCGCCCGCCCGTCCGTCCGTGGTATGACAATGACAAAAGTGAGTGTGTGTGGGGGGGTTGGGAAGGGGGTTCGTTGGGGGGCGCTGGGGGTGGTGGTGGTGGAGGAGGGATGGAGAGAGAGAGAGTCTCTCTGGGTGTGTGTGTGCGCGCGCGCATCTGTGTGTGTGTGTGTGTCTGTGCGTCACTGTTACTGTGTCAATCGCACTCAATGGTATGACACCCAGCTGAAAATGGCATGCTAACATGAGAGTTGCCAATGCCAGAATTTGAATAACAACCCTCTTTGATAAATGGATAGTAAAACAAATACACTCACTGACAAAGAAGAACCAACCCCATCCCCCCCCTACCTCCTCCCCCAACCCCTCAAAAAAAAAAGAAAAAAAAAAGCACTTCCCAGAGAGAACCGTGCGAATTTCCGAATTTCACATAAAGCAATGTGTTGTGACAAAAATTGATAACAATACAAGACACTACAATGCAATGAATAAATAAATACAATACAATGGCGCTTAGTGCTGCAATCTTGGGGGACCAGTTGGCCTTGTGCCCGGAACCATCCCGACGCCGACTGTCCCAAAACCCTCTTGGTCGAGTGAGCGGGGATGTAACCTGGCCAAGACACTCTCCACTGAAATCCAATTCTAGCCCAGATAGTTCAGTTGTGATAGCAGATGCCTCCTCCACTGTTCATATAATAGTCAGACACGCACATCGCACTGCACTAACCTCACCTGTGCCTGACTGTCACACTGCACGAATAGTAAAGAGTGGTAACTCTCTCCATTCACAAGGCACACAACTTCAAGTCAGTGCTGCTTAAGCTACCGATTCTGGTAGCACACAGGTAAATAAAAGGTACATTGGAACAAACCCATACACTTTCTCAAAAACGGAAGCGCAGGGCATGTCCTTGTATCGATCATCTGACATGTGCACAAAGCAGCAAAGACAAAAGAAATGTGCAGACACAAGCCACACAGAACACATGGACAATACAGAACACATGGTTGCCTCGGTAGTTTTTCAACTGGAAATTAACAAACAATAAGGCCAGGAGATGAAATGATTAACAAATAGTAAAGTTACCACTCTTTACTATTTGTTCATCATTTCATCTCCTGGCCTCATTGTTTGTTGATTGTCATACTGCACGGCGCTAAACCCCACCTGTGCCTGACTGTCATATCGCACTGCACTAACTCACCTGTGCCTGAATGTCATACTGCACTGCACTAACTCACCTGTGCCTGACTGTCATATCGCACTGCACTAACTCACCTGTGCCTGAATGTCATATCGCACTGCACTAACTCACCTGTGCCTGACTGTCATATCGCACTGCACTAACTCACCTGTGCCTGACTGTCATATCGCACTGCACTAACTCACCTGTGCCTGACTGTCATTTCGCACTGCACTAACTCACCTGTGCCTGACTGTCATATCGCACTGCACTAACTCACCTGTGCCTGACTGTCATATCGCACTGCACTAACTCACCTGTGCCCGACTGTCATATCGCACTGCACTAACTCACCTGTGCCCGACTGTCATATCGCACTGCACTAACTCACCTGTGCCTGACTGTCATATCGCACTGCACTAACTCACCTGTGCCTGAATGTCATATCGCACTGCATTAACTCACCTGTGCCTGACTACCATACTGCACTGCACTAACTCACCTGTGCCTGACTACCATACTGCACTGCACTAACTCACCTGTGCCTGACTACCATACTGCACTGCACTAACTAGGCCTGACTACTGCACTAACTCACCTGTGGGTCTGGTGGCGAAGAGGCCGGTGAGGAGGTCCTCCTCCCGGAAGAAGCGGGGCGAGGCCTTTAGCTTGTAGCGGTAGCTCCTCCACGCCGCCAGGCCCCGCAGGGTGAGTGCCGACTGCCAGGGCCCGGCCTCCACCGACACCTCCTGGCTCTGCAGCAAGGGCCGGCAGTCCCCGATCTGCGCCATGCGGTACGTGTAGCTGACCTGCAACGGCCAGCAGTGCGCGGCTCGTGTTGGGTTGCGTTGTGTTGTTTTGAGACACTGAGTTGCGTTGCGTTGTGTTGAGCTGCGCTGTGTTGTGTTGAGCTGTGCTGAGTTGAGCTGTGTTGTGTTGAGCTGAGCTGAGGCGAGTTGTGTTGTGCTGAGTGAGATGCGTTGCGTTGTGATGAGTTATGCTGAGCTAAGTTGAGTTATGTCGAGCTGTGCTTTGAGTCAAGTTGTGGTGAGCTGTGTTTTGTTGTGTTGAGCCGAGTTGTGTTATGCTGAGCTGTGTTGTGTTGAGCTGTGGCGTGTTGAGTTGAACTGTGTTGCGTTGTGTTGAGCTGGGTTGAACTGAGCTAGAGCTGAGTTTAAGAGGAGTGGGGTTGATTGGAGTGGTGTTGAGCTGAGCTGAGTGACGTGGCGTGGCGTGGCGTGAAGATGAGCTGATTGGTATTGAGTGGAGTGGAGTTGAGTGGGGTGGTGTTAAGTTGCGCGGAGTTGAGTTGAGTGGAGCTGAGTTGAATGGTATTCAGTGGAGTGGAGTGGCGTGGAATGGAGTGGAGTGGCGTTGAGTTGAGTAGTACTGATGGAGTGGAGTGGTGTGGTGTGGCGTGGAGTGGTGTGGTGTGGCGTGGAGTGGTGTGGTGTGGCGTGGAGTGGTGTGGTGTGGCGTGGAGTGGTGTGGTGTGGCGTGGAGTGGTGGTGAGTGGAGTGGGGATGAGCTGAGGAGTGTGTTGTGTTGTACTGCAGTGTGCAGCATTGCTGTGCTTTGTTCTGGCAGTCCCCGACCCCTACCAGAGGTGGAGCTGACCTGCAACAGGCAGCAGTGTGCAGCTGTGTTGTTTTGTGTTGTGTTGCATTGTATTATGTTGAATTGTATTGCTTTGGATTGTTTTGCACTGTAGTTTATTGTATTGTGCTGTGCTGCATTGCGTTGTGTTGCATTGAATTCTTGTGTTGTAATGTGTCGTGTTGTGCTGTATCGCATTGTGTTGTGTTGAACATGTATTGCATTTTGTATTGTATTTGTTGTTTTGTACTGTGCTGTATCACTTTTTCGTCACAACAGATTTCTCTGTGTGAGATTCGGGCTGCTCTCCCTGAAGAAGAGTGAGTTGCCACAGTACAGCGCCATCCATGTTTTTTTTTTTTTTTCAGTCTGAAAGTGTATTTGTTTGAATATCACAGTACGGGTGGTTTGGTTTTGTTTGTTTTATTTTTTGTTGTTTTTTTTTGTTTTTTTTTATAGAATTTTACCAAGTACCAGTGACGACCCTTTTGTTGCCGTCTGTTCATTACGTACGCTAAGGGTGCTTGCTGCGAACGGAACCTCTGTTTATCGTCTTATCCGATCCATAGGTTTGTGGCCTGAAGATGAAGTTGTTCGATGGCCCAGGTCTTGGTGTTGCAACTGCTTTGTGGTGGAGTCCTGGGTGTCTGCCTGTCTGTCAAGGTGTGTCAGTTGTGGCATATATCCTGATGTTGATTATATGACGACATACCCTGTTCCCTACTCCATTGTACACAGTAGTAACATCCCCTGAACGAGAGGAGAGTTAGCCCCCCTCCCTTGGCTTCCCAACCGCTGTATCCATGAAAGGTTCTGTGAAACGAACTCCGACCAAGATTTGTGATCCACACCATAATCATACACGGGAAATAATAATACATGGTGTCACTGTCAGAATCTCTGGTAGAGTAGATACGATTTTAATCAAGTCTCTGGGGTGGTTTCACTCTTCTTCCAGACCCGGCTGTCTGTGGGCAGCTGGTTGAGAGTTGTCTTGGTGGGTGTTGTACAGCTTTCGGATGGGTACGAGGACTATGCGACTCTACAGTGGTCGCGCGTGTGCGCCGGCGTGGTTGTACGGCATGTCTGAGGTGCCGACGGTTTCTTCTATAGATCTGACCATCTTCTGTCTGCACTGAGAATGACCTGGGAGTGCCGCTTGGGGATGATTTCCAATCGTCTTCTTTGGTCAGTTTCATGTGTACTTTGTCCACCTGGCGTTCCAAGAGGCAGTCCTGGCGACTAGCAGGTACAGGAGAGTCAAGTGGTTATCATGCATAATCGTCCTTGTCGGCGGCGTTGTCATCGATGTCATTGCGGTTTGCTGATTTCACCATCGTCATCATCATTAGGAACACACGCACGTGCACATACACACACTCACGGACACGGACTCACACACACATCTTCACTGCCACTGGTCACTACTATCGCATTTCAGAATCACATTATCACCACAACTCATAAACCACAGAGTGAGAGCGAGTGGGGTAGTGAGAGAAAGAGAGAGAATCACACAGTCACGCAAAGACAGAGACAGTATATATATATATCTATATATCTATATCTATATATATATATATATATATATATATAAAGAGAAGAGACAGAGAGAAAAAAACGAACGAACGAACGAATCTTTTTTATCGAGGGAAAAAAGGAATAAGCACAAATGGCTTGTTTTCATCCTGCCCTCATGAAATGGGGAAAACATAACAGAGAGAGAGAGACAGACAGACAGACAGAGAGACGCTTTTTGACGCTCTGACATTTTTATTGTCATTACCTGTAAGGGTCAATTGACAAGGGGATGACGAGGGTTAATTCTTGTATCCCCTTAAGTGCAAAACAACATTCTGCTTATCAGCGTTTCATCAACAGAGAGAGAGAGAGAGAGAGAGAGAGAGAAGAACAGACATAGACAGACAAACTGACGGACGGACGGACAGACGGAGAGGTGTACGGACTGAGAGACGAACAGGGGAGTCAAGGTCACCTTGTAATTCCAGGACAACGCCTGCCCGGGCACCAGTTGCCATGTCACCAGCACCTCACTGTCACTAATCTGCCGGTGCTCCACTGACTGCAGCACCTTCCCCTCTGCACACACACAGCCAGGGCCTACTGCAATGCTGACCTTGTAGTAACGCATCTGCCTGGGAAGCGAAAGAATCTGAGGGCACAAGTTCGAATCTCACACTCACCAGTATTTCCTCCCCTTCCATTAGACATTGAGTGGTGATCTGAACTCTAGTCATTCGAATGAGACGATAGACCGAGGTCCCGTGTGCGCGTAAAAGACAAAAGACTATGTCGAAAGGTGGACTCGAACCTTGATCGCGATACCATACTAGGGCCAAAGCAAACTGCAGCTCCAAATCTACAGTACTGGCACCGAGGGCTTCGAGAACAAGGGTGCTGACATAATTCTCCGCTGTCAACAGTGTATCAAAGACCTGACCTTTCCAAGAAGATAAGATGGAACATTCATGATTCCAGATTTGTCGAGTTTTGTAACGCACTGCTCATAGAACTGGTTGCTCTGTTAGTGAAACAATAAACTCGAACTTTGCACCGAAAGAAAAAAAAAATTCGCATTAATCTTTTCATCATTGCGTAAAATTCACAGACCCGAATTTTGCATGCATAAACTTCGCTGCTAAACTTTTCTTTGCGCAAGAGAGAGTGACTTTTGACTTCGCTTGCTAATTTTAATTAATTCGCCTCGACCTTACTTGAGCAAACTGCTCCTTTTCAGCCGTATCTTCAAGTGGTCTTCGTGAAAACCAAGCTCTTTGGTTCGTTAGGTTATTGCAAGGCCCATGCTGCTGCAAACTGTTCACGCGAAATTCGACGTTCCTATTTGCTTCACATAATTTCTTCTTTCACGGTAACAAGAGTGCTCCCAATGACTGTAGTGCTTTCAATCAAAACCATCCTGTAAATTTCGTGTCTATGGATGAAAGGCTCGTTTTTCTTTTTTTCCTTTGCATGCAAATTTCGCACGAATTTTTCGCAATCCAATTTCGCACCATTCCGGGGTCTGATTCCAACCGTTTCAACTTCAGCACTGGTGACTGCGACACAATATTAAACTTTTTTTTTCCCCTTTCTTTTTTGCCACAACTCTCTCTCTCCCTCTCTCTCTTACGTCTATGTCACCAGAACTTTTCAGCTAATGACATTAAACATTTCAGTGTTCAGTGTTCTCTTACGGCTTGCAATAACGTGGAACCTTATATTCATATTATGATTAATACGAACAGGTGTGTTAGAAGCGCATTATCTAAATTCAGGTTTGGTATGTCGGATATTGCTTGCTATTGCTTCATATTCAAAGAGATAGCACTTTTAACATTGATGTTCTATGCCGTTAATACATCTGAAGAAAATGAAATCCATTTTGTTGTCTGTTCTACATTATTTGAACCTAGGTTAGTATTATTAAAATCCACGTATTTAAAAGATTTAATCTACTTGTGGCATTAATTATAAAAATGTCTCGACGACTGTTGCTTCATTTGTCAACAAAGCATTGAGGCTACTGTATAACATTACAGCTTAGCCTTTTGGATGTGTTCATGTGTTTCGTTTGTAACACATTTTGTTTACATTTGTTTAGATTATAGAACCTACGCTGGTATCATCATTACTATCCGTTAAACGAGATGTACTACTTCCTTCTGAAAGAGGATAGAGCCCATTCTGAATAATACATTCTGTCTGTGCCTGCCTTTTGTTTTCTTACATCATCAGTGAAGCTAAATTGGTCTGCAAGTCACTTTGTTGAAAACATGCCACACCTTTACGACATACCAATCCACATTCTTCTTTTTCTTATTATTACTATCTTTATTATCATCTTTCTAATAAAATGCATACGTCATATATATATATATATACACATATATATATATGTTGTCCCGACTATCTGGGCTAGAATTTGATTATAGTGGAGAGTGTCTTGCCCAAGTTACATCCCCACTCTCTCGGCCAAGAGGGTTTTTAGGACAGTCGGCGTTGGGGTGGTTCCCAAAGGCCAACTAGCCCCCAAGGCTGCAGCACCAAGAGCCAGTGAAATTTTGCCTCCAAGATTGAGAGTCATGGTCCTTCACAAAAGACTAAGCTGAAAAAGATTTCCCATTGCATTGGAAAAACCATTGATAATAGCTCTCACTTTGCTGTTGGCCCAACTGTAAACTTATGTCAATCTGTGATAGAGAGAGAGAGGAGGTGGGGGTGATGAAAAAACAAAACAAAACAACTTCCAAGACGACGTGAAAGTACCCAAACACCCCGAAAAAGGCCTTAGAACTGAAAGTCCGTGAATCTGATTTAACAGATCTGTAACGTGTACGCCATGGCAGACTTGGTTAGGCGTTAGAACTAGTCTGATCCGTCTCAAGGCCTGACTAAGCGCGTTGGGTTACGCTGCTGGTCAGGCATCTGCTTGGCAGATGTGGTGTAGCGAATATGGATTTGTCCGAACGCAGTGACGCCTCCTTGAGCTACTGAAAGTGAAACTGATCCAGTGTTCATCAGTGATCAGGGTTCGAGGCCCCGTTTCGGCATGGTGTTGTGTCCTTGGGAAAGGACCTACCCCGATTTCCCTCACTCCAAACAGGTGTGAATAGGTACCTGACATCGGTTGGGGAAGCTTAAAACGGCGGAAGAGGACAGGGCCCCCGCCTTCCTGTGCCGAGCCCTAGATACAATGGATATGAATTCACTGTCCCAATGGACATAAGAGGCAACTGGACTTTTAACCTTTTAACTAGATCTGTAATAACTGGTTTATATCCGCGTAGAATACCCCCCTGCCCCCCTTTTCCCCATGAAAGCTGTCAGCCCTCAAGCTGCCAAGCCTGGAACACCGCAGGCGCAGGGGAGACATGATTGACCTCTACAAGTACATCACTGGCATCTACGACACAAGCCGACCCAACTTCGAGCTGCATGACAGATGCAACACCAGAGGCCACAGTAAGAAGCTTGTAAAGCACAGATCCCGCCTAGACGTTCGGAGTTCATTCTTTTCCGAAAGAGTGGTGTCGGTTTGGAACAGCCTACCAGAGTCAGTAGTGTCCGCTCCCAGCATGAACGCATTTAAAAACACTTGACGCCCATTGGGCCAGCTACCCAGCACTATACAACCCGGACTGCTATCAATAGACCTTGCAAGTGCAAGCGGCTGTGGATATGGCCAACATATCGACCGGTGAACTGACCTGCAACCACACGTTTCAAACACCGACATCAAGTATCAATTATCAAGTATTATCATAGTCATACAATTAACCCCCCCAAAAAACCCATCAACATACCACTTCCAGAAGAAACCCAGATGACACACCACCAAGCTAGAATCCAGACAAAAATATCGATCATGGTGAGTGGTCTTCAACACGTCCGCAGTTTAAGCAACAGGAACCACACGAAAAAAAAGCATCGGTGAGCATATCAGAACAGAAACGCCATTTTGATTCAAATCGCATGACGTCAGGGATTGCGTCAATCCTCGCCGACTTGCATCAGGATTCTAGATCTTTTTCTTCTTCCGCGTTCATGGGCGGCAGCTCATGATCGAAAACATAGGTTTTTTTCCGCCCAGATCAGCGACTGCAACTCCCATGATCACTCGTATGCAGCGCATGAGTCGGATTTTACGAATATTACCGTTTAGTGCGCTTAGCTACATTGAGCATTGTTTACAATTGTTTTTAGTCTTCTAATTGTTATCGCACTGTGAAGAAGTGTTATACCGTTACGCGCTCCAGAAATAATTAACCCTCAAAGTAAAACCAGATAATGATACTAATACTGCTACTGCTTCTACTACTGATGATAATAATGATAAAAAAACAAACAAACAAAAAAAACATCCAGCCCTAAATGATATAACCAAATCAAATGAAACGAAACGTGATTATTTAAATCAAACCAGAGCAATAACAGAATCAAACTGAACCGCTTCAAGTTATTTATATGACAAAGCCGAATAAAACCTTAAACTCTTGGTGGTTTAAACATTAAATTAAAAAAAGGGGGCGGGGGGGGGGGAGGGGGGTATGTATCAAGTAATATAGGGACTTCAGTCCTGTAAAATGACCCACAAGCATCATTTTAAAGATAACAAATGAAAAACACGAACATGCACGCATACATGAAAGTAAGTAATACTTTATAGATAATTTATTCACTTAATCTGGCCAGGGTTTAATTCGAAATAGCATTTAAACATCTTGTCCGATCTGAGATATAGCAATGTCAGCCAGTCAGACGTTCTGGAAATTTCCAGTTGCCCAGACTATCCAATCATGGACCTCGAAAGACTTCCATGGAGCATCACCACACACACACACACACACACACACACACACACACAAAACACACACAGAGTGCGAATGCGAATACTTTATTCATTATAGGCTATAGCCCCTCATGAAGGGGTGTACATAAACATACAAGCACATCACAGCCATACCAAAATGTTATGCATAGGCTACATATCAACGGTCACGTCAAACGAAACTGATGTTTAAATCATATCATCAAGACAATACATTGTCTCTAAATTTAAATGCATGAGAGAGAGAGAGAGAGAGAGAGAGAGAGATCCCTGCTGCACAGCGTGAAAGGTACCTTCTCTCTCTTTCTCTCACTTCCCCTCAAAGGTCAAGTGCAGTAACTCTCGAACGTCACCTTTCCGTCTCGTCCTGCTCCAACCTCCCTCATTAATCATGCACCCAGTTCCTTCCCTTAGCCTTTCTTCCGCTTCCGGGTACATGTCCGTCACGGGTGTCGCCAGCAGCTGTTCGGGGGAAGGGGATACAATGCCCCTACCCGGCTTTGCCCCGGGTGTACGGCAGTCAGGGAGAGGATAACCGGCTTGTTTTGAGCAGAGGGAGAAATGGGAGGAACAAGCGTGGACCTGAATACCAACTGATGTCGTGAGGAAAAGGAGTGGGGAGGGATGGGGAGGGGGCGGGGATGCAGGGGTGGGTGGGGGGTGGGATGTGGATCCTTCAACGGCGAAACGCAAAACAGACGCTGTGCGCTGTAGTTGATGATATCTGGCGTTCTTTGGCTGTCGACGTACACGCCGCAGAGGAGCCGTGGCATTGCTAAATCGTGACTTAAACAAGAGAGGCAAGGCCTTCAAGACTCACTTGTGATACACACACACACACACACACACACACACACACACACAAATCCAAGCTTTTTATGTATTGAGTATAATTTCAAAATGTAATGTTTAAGATGAGAAAGATGCTCTCGTTGTGTCAGAATATCAGATCAAAGTGCCAAGTTTAGAGAATAAAAAAATATATAAATATAACAGTAAATTCAGTTTGCATATAATTTCGCTTCTTTTTAAAACAATTTTGTGCCCATCCCAGAGGTGCAATATTGTTTTAAACAAGATGACTTGAAAGAACTGAATTTTTCCTATTTTTATGCCAAATTTGGTGTCAACTGACAAAGTATTTGCAGAGAAAATGGCAATGTTAAAGTTTACCACGGACACACAGACACACACAAACTCACACACACATACAGACAACCGAACACCGGGTTAAAACATACTCACTTTGTTTACACAAGTGAGTCAAAAAAGGATAAAAATACTTCACACCACACAATAAATACATACAAAGGCCATTCAGGCAAACAATACTGCAGAAAGGACAGCTAGTGGCTGTCCCAGTGTTCAAAACATCACTGTCCAATCACCACAGCAAAACAGCACACACAGTAAATCATTGTCAGCAGAGAAAATGTCAATGTTAAAGTTTACCACGGACACACAGACACACACACACAGACAACCGAACACCGGGTTAAAACATAGACTCACATTGTTTACACAAGTGAGTCAAAAACCGAAGCAGTTGATTAAAGCTTCGTGTCGTATCATATTGCATTGCATTGCATTGCATTGCATTATGTTCTGCTGTTCTTCCATTACTTTTTGACACAGCAGATTTCTGTGTATGAAATTCGGGCTGTTTTTCACTCGAGGAGAGCGCGTCGCCAAAGTATAGCGCCACACCTTTTTCTTTTCTTTCTTTTTTTCTCTGTCTGCAAGTGTTTGTCGTTTTATTATCAACTGCAGATGTTTGCATGAGACAAGCTGGCCTTTCTTGCCGTGGGTTCTTTCTCTTGCGTGCGCCAAGTGCGTGCTGCACACAAGACCTCGGTTTATCGTCTCACCTGAAGGACTAACAGCTAGACCACTCAAAGGTCTAGTGGAGATTGGAGTATCAATACCGGCCCGTATAGTCATGGGACTCGATTCTGTGGAGACTCCTTTCCTAGTCGGGCACACAAAACCACAAAGGCACCGTAGTAGGCTACTGCGTCTTAGGGAAACACATCTGTTTCCGAAAATGGTTAGTGCTGGTGAACAAGATATTCTGCGTGAGGTGCCAATACAGAGAGAAGTTGCTGAAGGGAGTAGTAAGAGAGACAATGAATGAATGAACGAACGAACGAATGAATGAATGTTATTTACTGGCGGTAACAGTAAGTAAAAAGAAAGAAGAAAAATCACTGCATCAAATCAGCATAAAGAAAGAGAGAGAGAGAGAGAGAGAGAGAGAGAGAGAGAGAGAGTCAACTGCGTATCAAAGAATGTGCGCGCGACGTGTGTGTGTGTGTGTGTGTGTGTGTGTGTGTGTGTGTGTGGAGAGAGAGAGAGAGAAGTGAGGAGAGGGGTGGAGGGGGTCCCGTGTCTTTAAGTGAGCAATACCTTTGGGGATCTCTGCGCCTGTATGCTACAGTGAGTCAGTTCATTGTGTCCAGTCACATCTTGCTACAGTGAGTCAGTTCATTGTGTCCATGTCACATCTTGCTACAGTGAGTCAGTTCATTGTGTCCAGTCACATCTTGCTACAGTGAGTCAGTTCATTGTGTCCATGTCACATCTTGCTACAGTGAGTCAGTTCATTGTGTCTAGTCACATCTTGCTACAGTGAGTCAGTTCATTGTGTCCATGTCACATCTTGCTACAGTGAGTCAGTTCATTATGTCCAATCTGTCATACCACCTCTTGCTACAGTGAGTCAGTTCATTATGTCCAATCTGTCATACCACATCTTGCTACATTGAGTCAGTTCATTATGTCCAATCTTGTCATACCACATCTTGCTACAGTGAGTCAGTTCATTATGTCCATGTCACATCTTGCTACAGTAAGTCAGTTCATTATGTCCATGTCACATCTTGCTACAGTGAGTCAGTTCATTATGTCCATGTCACCTCTTGCTACAGTGAGTCAGTTCATTATGTCCAATCTGTCATACCACATCTTGCTACATGAGTCAGTTCATTATGTCCAATCTTGTCATACCACATCTTGCTACAGTGAGTCAGTTCATTATGTCCATGTCACATCTTGCTACAGTAAGTCAGTTCATTATGTCCATGTCACATCTTGCTACAGTGAGTCAGTTCATTATGTCCATGTCACCTCTTGCTACAGGAAGTCAGTTCATTATGTCCAATTTGTCATGCCATACCTTGCTACAGTAAGTCAGTTCATTATGTCCAATCTTGTCATACCACATCTTGCTGCAGTGAGTCAGTTCATTATGTCCATGTCACATCTTGCTACAGTGAGTCAGTTCATTATGTCCATGTCACATCTTGCTACAGTGAGTCAGTTCATTATGTCCATGTCACATCTTGCTACAGTGAGTCAGTTCATTATGTCCATGTCACCTCTTGCTACATTGAGTCAGTTCATTGTGTCCAATCTGTCATGCCACATCTTGCAACAGTGAGTCAGTTCATTATGTCCATGTCACATCTTGCTACAGTAAGTCAGTTCATTATGTCCAATCTGTCATACCACATCTTGCTACAGTGAGTCAGTTCATTATGTCCAGTCTGTCATACCACATCTTGCTACAGTGAGTCAGTTCATTATGTCCAATCTGTCATGCCACCTCTTGCTACAGTGAGTCAGTTCATTATGTCCAATCTGTCATGCCACCTCTTGTTACAGTGTTGAAGTTTCATTACACGCGCTTTGAACCAAGTCCAATGTGCATTTTCACAATGGGAACCTACAATGAACGAAATCAGATGTGCATGCAGTTCTGTAAGACACCAAACACATAAGTTCACGGCATATTGACATCAGTGGCAATGGCCTTGTAGATAGACATTCCGTTTACAGTGACACGTTCCATCTTGTGGGTTCGAGATTCTTCATCGACTGGTTTTGGTTCTCCACCAGAATGCTAGTCCCACTGAGAAGAGATCTTGTATACACAGCATGGACGTTGCACACGTGAAAGCCTCGGAACCTAAGGCAACCAAAATTGTATTCACTGGTACTCTGTCGAGAAGTCCTCTGTGTCTGGTAGGGGGAAAAAAAACCATGTGTGTGTGTCTGTGTGTGTGTGTGCGAGTCTCTTTCTCTGTGTGTGTGTGTGTGTGTGTGTGTGTGTGTGTGTGTGTGTGTGTGTGTGTGTGTGTGTGTGTGTGAGGGGGCGTGGGGGGCTGCAGCACTGTGGAACATGTCCTACAGGAGAGAACCCAAATTTACACCTGTCATTGTGACAGGAACGGGAGTCCAGTACAACACAACACGGCACAGTAGAATGCGGTACAAGATACACGGATATTCTGTTATATGTTTGCTGCACTGTACAATGCAGTACACTGAAAAGCAGTACGACTACAATACAAAACTGAAGGGGGGGGGGGAGAAAATAGAAAGAAAAAGAAATACTATGCATCGCGATGCAAACATAGCACAATGAAAGCAGTACAGGCACTAGAAAACAACCCAACCCAACATTATTCGTGTACAACACCAACACAAGGAAAACATCAGGCACCAAAACAAGCATAATGCCAATATATATATATATATATATATATATATATATATATATATATATATACAGAGAGAGAGAGAGAGAGAGAGAACACTGAACACTTTAATGTCAATAGCTTTACAGCCCTAATGACATGGGGGTTCATAATACAAATAACAACATGCATCAATAGTAATAATATTGATGAAAACCAAAGCCAAAACGAAATCAATCAATCTGTGCAACAAAGTGCAGTTCGACCATTCATTCAAAGTAATGGCATGTAGTGAGAAATAAAAACCAAAAAACATATATAAATGTATAACATAAATATTCCATATGAGAATGACAACACAGATTTCAATTTTCACAATGAGAAACACCTGATACTATTTTATGATTGTTGTTTTTTTCGTCGCATGTTATTCGCTTCGGCAATATATTTTGCAAGTGACTGTAGTGAAGTTTCCTGATTTAGATTAAGCACTCCAAAAATATCTTCATTCTTTGCTAAATTTGTTTTAAATACAACACATTTTTCTCGAATATCGTCATAAGCTTTACAACTAAACAAAAAATGTAATTCATCCTCCCTTAAATGACCGCACATCGGACAAGGGGAGAGTAACGAGGGCTCAGTCTTAACCCACTTTTCATAAGCATTCAACCCAATCGTTCTCGTTCTAAATCTGGCGAGACTTGTTCGGTGCCACTTGCTTGTCACGACTGTGATATATTTTTCTGTTTGAAATATACTTTTAAAACTATAAAACCAATTATATTTCTCAGTGCTTTCCATTTTACAGTGCCAATTCTGTTTATATGAAGCAATTAGCCTATCTTTGAATTCTGAAACAAATCCTTCTACACATCCAACTCCCTGACACAGCCACACAATCCCAAATCCGTTTACAGTTAATGTCTTCTTTACAAAATATACCGAGTTTTCCTTCCCTCTCTCATGTTCATTTACTAACATTTCATACGCCTGCTTACATAATCTCGATGTGGGTAGCCTTATTAATTTTAACCAATATTTTATACATTTCACACATGATTTAATATATAATGGGTATCTACCACTTTCTCCATATAATACAGTATTTGAAGCATGTAATGGAACATTTAAAAAACGTTTAATAGCTAATGTATGTACTTTTTCTAAATCTTTGATATCAGAAAGTCCCCAAATTTCGGCACCGTATGTTATCATTGGTTCTATTTGAGTATCAAAAAGTTTCCAAAATATGTATGTATCTATTGAGCCTAATTTACGTAAACACCTTAAGATTTCTATAACCCCCTTCTTCCCCTTTCTACAGATCTCTGCTACTGTCCTTGTCAAACTCAGCTTAGTTGTAAAAATCATACCAAGATATTTATAAGCATTAGTTACCTTCACTTCATCAGTTCCATAGTGCCATCTTTCATATCTAGATAGGTAACCACCTTTAAAGAGAGAGAGAGAGAGAGAGAGAGCTATATCTATCCATATATCATAAAACAATCCAACCCAGCACAACACAATGCATTCCAAACACAACCCAACACAACCCTCACATATAAACATTAAACAAACAAAAAAACAAAAAACAAAAAACAAGCGCAGCATGCACCTCGGACCAAAGCCAGGGGAAGGCAACAGCCTGGAATGCTCATCACCTCTGCCAGGCGGCAGCACCGTCACGAGAGGGGGGTGTGGGGGAGGAGGGGAAGTGGCGGCCACCCCCTAACCACTCATTTCCGGCTCGTTTGACGCTTGAACACATCCAATAACACTTCTTCCACTCGGCCTTCATTAATAAATTTTCACGTCAGCAGGCGGCACAAAAGGCCTGCTAGGCTGTGGTGAACGAGGGAGGGCCTGTCAGTCTGGCTCAAGCCGGGCCCAGCCACACAGAAAGGGGAAAAAAGCCCGCCTTCAAAAGACCACCATTATGTTCTCCGTCACGCGCTCACGCACGCTGCGCGCGCCTTGGCCCCCTTTGCTGATTGGTGGACGGGGTTGTCTTGGAAACGGCGCTGAAGAGGCGGCGAGGTGCTGAAAAGGCCAGGGAAGGGGGCGGCGGTTATGATTGCTTAAAAGGTTGTCAGCCACGCCGTGGATCAAGGGAGATCATTACCCTGGCCACCACCAAAGGGAGAGAACTGTTGTGTCAGGGGGTGGAGAGGAAGGGAGGGGGGCGGGGGGGGGGGGGGGGGGGGGTTGGTTGGTCTTGACAGTTGTCGGACGTGAGACGAATGCTGAGCCAAGAATAATATATTTTTCTTTCGTTTTTAAATGTCTTTTTACTCTCTTTTTTTTCCTTCTCTTTTTCTATTCTTTTCAGTTGAGATGATCTCTAGTTTTCTGATAATTTCAACCAAAGCTGTGTGTTATCACACATAAACAGGTGATGGGAAAAGAAAAAGGATGGAATTTTAATCATGACTGAAGACCCATCACAGACCACAAACACGTACTTCTCTGACGTGATTATAGTGTTAATTGTTAGTAATAGTCTGTCAGGACGGCATCAGCCGCATCTGTAATTATACCAAAATTTTTTTTTTAATTTATCTGTGAAAACTTAACATTAAAATCTGTTCCAGCTGAGTCACGATAGCTATTTTGTTTGTTTCTGCTTTTGCTTCTTTTTTCTTTTCTTTTCCGGGGAACTTCAGCTAGCTAGGAAAACTGAACAAGCTATTAAGCCGATGATTTCCACTGTTGGGGGTGAGGGATAGGGGAGGGGGAAAGAAGGGGGAGGAGGTGCTGGCCACTGTCACCTTAGCTGAGAACAGTTTTGATAATAATGTACGAGTTACATTCTCTGTCACCTGTCCACTACTTACCATTTTCAGCTGGTGCAGTAGACTTTAGTTTTGATTCTCTCGGAGTTTGGTGGAATCATCCGTTGGAGATAGTGACGTTCGGATTTTGTCAGTTTTCTTGTTCAATGCAATTTGAATTTAGAGATAATGTATTAATTGTCTTGATGATTTATATCGTTTGACATGACAATTGATATGTACGTATAACATTTGTTATGGCTGTGGTTTATTTGTATATCCACGTACACCCTTCATGAGGGGCTATGGCTGATAATGAATAAATCATTCACATTCTCTCTAGCTCATACCCACTATATCTCTCTCGCTCTCTCTCGATCACACACACTATCTCTCTCACACTCTCTCCCTCTCACACACACTTTCTGTCTCTCTGGGTGTTTGTGAGCACACCCAGTTACATGTGTGAACGTACGTGTAGGGGTTGGAGCAAGCCATCCTCCAAGCCCACCCCCCACATCTCTCTACTGTTTCTCTCCCTCTCTCTCCCTTTATTTAAAAAAAAATATTTTATTATTATTATTTTATTTTATTTTTTGCTGCCCCATCATCTGCACCGTTTCAGTGGCATTACTCCCACGCCGCTCATTTAGATTCCCCCATACACAGCCACACCCGGTTTCGTCCGTCACAGTTCCAGCGTCGGCAGTCCGCAGGGAACCATCGATGTTAAGTCGCCAGGAGGCCACACACCAGAGGAGACCCTGCACTGCTGCTAAGTCACTTCGGTGGTGTTCAGTGGTGCCTGTTCTGTAATTCAACATACTTAGGACACCACCTACTAAGCCCCCTACTAACGACAATTATGGCTTAGTCACGAAGCCAGACTGAGTGACCGTCCCTCCCAGAGTGGAGACCGCCACCACGTCCTTCAAACAACAGCCCCCCATGAATCTGCCGACACTGAAGACATTGACAGCAGGCAGTTGCATTGCTCGGACGGAAGAGCCAAGTATGGTCGTAACCCGCTACTGTGTGTAGTATGGAACTGACCAATGGCGTAGTTCGGTCAACGTAGGCATTTAGTCACGTGTAACTGTCAAAAAAGTTAGAACCAAGCAATGCAACTGGCACTGGTCATTTTATTTTTCACGTTTTTAGTTCTTGGTACACCGCATTTAAGTCTCTTCCTTAGGTCCTTCACACTGAATGAATCTCCAGCTAATCCTCTGCACTGTTCCCCCTTTTCATTTCACTGTCCGCTTCTGTTCTTTTCTTACATTTACTGCCTTCATTAATCACTTCATGCGTTTATAACGTTTTCCAATTAATGATACAATATTCATTAAAGACTGTCACTACATTTATCTTTATAATCGCATAGAAAAAAAAGTATTTATCAATCACAAAGCAAAACATTATTTCAAAACCCACAGCTGCAACTCAGTACCTTCTCAATAACTATTCAATCGCAAATTCAATAATGAATGAAATTATCCAGCGTTTAAAAAAAAAAAAAATACTCACCTCATCCGAGCTCTGACAAATTCAAACTGAGGTAACTGCCTGTGCAAAACACACACACACACACACACACACACACATGAACACGCACAGCTCACGATTCACCCACGCTTGGCACGTGTAAACCGTATTTTCACAGTCATCACAGGGACAGAAAAAAAAAATCTCCTCTCTGACAACAGGTACTCAAAATTCACTCGGTCACAGTGTGTGTGTGTGTGTGTGTGTGTGTGTGTGTGTGTGTGTGTGTCTCCTCCTCTCTCTTTCCGTATCTATCTTTTTCTGTGTCTCTGTCTCTTCTGGTCTCTCTTTCTCTTTCTCTGCGCGCGCTTGTGTGTGTGTGTGTGTGTGTGTGTGTGTGTATTTCTCTCTGCCTCTGTGTGTTTGTTTTTCATTCACTCCATCTCTGTTTCTCTCTCTGTCTCTCTCCCTCTCTCTCCGCATTTGCTCTGTGTGTTTGTCTGAATCTGAAGCTCCCTGTCTCTTTGTCTGTCTCTCTGTCTGTCCGTCTTTCTCCGTCTGTCCGTCTGTCTCTGTCTGTCCGTCTGTCTCCCCCTATCAAAATGAAAGAGACGAGGATCAGACGCTCAACTGAAAGTGCGCGCGCGCGCGTGTGTATGCGTGTGTGTGTGGAAGGAGGCTGAGGTGGAACGAGGGGAGGGGCAGGGGGGTGAGGGGGGCGGGGAGGAAGTTAACACCACCACACCCCACACCCACACTTTCATTATCTCGGCTTGTCGCCTTACCCCAGTGTGTGTGTCAGCGCTATCACCAAGTCCGGTAAACGAAGCCAAACTCTTGGAAGTGATCGTGGAAAAGGGAGATAATTGGCCGCGCGCGTTGAAGCAACAGGAATTCCCCGGGAGGGAACTCTTGGAATTTTTGACAAGCCGTCGCTCAGATTTTTCGCTCCTGGTCGCCGCATTTTCTCTGAGAGGGAGCGCTTACCTAGGTAACTGGACTGGTCCGGGACATCCTTGGAAAGTTCTGGAATTAGAAGGAGGAGAAGGAGAGAGAGGGGAAGGAGGGAGATGGGGGGGGGGTGGGGGGTGGGGGGGCGGAGTGGGGGGAAGGGCGGCGGAATGGGGGCTGGGGGTTGGGGCTAGGGGGGGATCGAATAAGGGAGTGGGGGTGGGGGGAGGGACGTTAGGGGGTTGAAAGAGGGTGAAGTGGGATTTAAAAAAAAAAGAAAAAAAAGAAAGAAATTTAAGCATCCACCAACTTTTCTCCACTCTATTTATTGGCGGTGATGTCATTTGGGGAAATGGGACAACGATTGCTTTCTTCTCTTGTTGTTGTTGTGGTGGTGGTGGTAGTTGTTGATGTTCAGTGATAGCGATAAAGGCGATGGTAACGACGACGATGACGATGACGATGATGACGACGACGATGATGATGATGATGACGACGACGATGACGACGACGACGACGATGATGATGATAAGGACAACGATGACTACTACTACTACGACGACGATGATGATAATGACGACGACGACGATGATGATGATGATGTTGCTGTCATTCTTGTTGGTGGCCAGTGAGGTGCGCTTGCTCATGTTGATCGTTGCCGTCGTTGATGTCGGCACTGTTGTCATCATTGCTGTTGCTTGCTGTCTGGACCCTGCTGTTCTCGTTTCCTGCTGTTGCTGCTGCTGTTTCCGCAGCGCTGGCTCAGTGCTAAGGCGTCCGACCAGTAAGCCAGTGGCTTCGGGTTCGAATCCCATGTCCCATATGAACCGGCCAGGAAGTGTGTGTGTGTGTGTGTGTGTGTGTCTGTGTCTGTGTGTTGTGTTGTGTTTTTGTTGTTGTTTTTTGGGGTCTTTTTTGTTTGTTTGTTTTTTGTTGTTTTCCCCGATGAGACAATAAGCTGAGGTCCGGTATGCAGCATGCATTTTAGCGCACGCAAAAGAACCCACGGCGACAAAAGGGTTGACCCTGGCAAAACTCTGTCACCGCGTCTCTGTCTCCGTCTCTTGTGTTTGTCGTTCCATCTCTCTGTGAACACACACACACACACACACACACACACACACACACACACACACACACACACGCACACACACACACCATACACAACACACACACAACACAACACAACACACACACACACACACACACGCACACACACACACACACACAACACACACACACACACACACACACACACACACACACGTGAGACGGGAAGGGAACCAGACAAAGAGGAGTAACACAGAGAAAGACTGAGAAACCAGTTCATGAGTTCCAGCGTGGACCACATTCTAACACAGTGAACTACATGACCAAGGTGAATTGAGCTGAACAGCACTGCACTCACTGATCTCTCTCTCTGTTACACGCCTCTCTCGATCAAAGCTTTTTTCTTTTTTCTTCTCTTTTTTTTTTTTTCAAAGGGGTCTGTGAGGCTGGGGATGGAAGAAAAAAAGGAGAAAAGAAAGAACGAACATGATAAAGAAAGAACGAACGTAATAAAAGAAAGAACGAAAGACAGTAATAATGAATGAATGAATTTTTTTTTAAAAAGGAAAGAAAGTAAGAAAGAAAAGAAAGAGAGAAAGAGAAGGGACAAAGAAAGAAAAGAAAAGACAGAAAATGAAGGAAGGAAGAAAATTAAAAAAAGAAAAAAAGCTTTGACAAGAAAGAAAAGGGAACAGGGATTAATAAAGAGGAAAACAAAGAAAGGGAGAGAAAAAAGAAAGAAAGAAAGAAGATTGAGGGAAGGAAAGAGAGAAAGAAAGAAAGAAAGGAAGAAAGAAAGAGGATTGAGGGAAAGAAAGGAAGAAAGAAGACTGAGGGAAAGAAAGAAAGAAAGGAAGAAGATTGATTGAAAGAAAGAAAGAAAGAAAGAAGATTGATTGAAAGAAAGAAAGAAGATTGATGGAAAGAAAGAAAGAAAGGAAGAAAGAAGATTGAGGGAAAGAAAGAAACGAAGAAAGAAGATTGAGGGAAAGAAAGAAAGAAAGAAAGAAGATTGAGGGAAAGAAAGAAAGAAAGGAAGAAGATTGATTGAAAGAAAGAAAGAAAGAAAGAAGATTGAGGGAAAGAAAGAAAGAAAGGAAGAAAGAAGATTGAGGGAAAGAAAGAAAGAAAGAATGAAAGAACATTGAGGGAAAGAAAGAAAGAAAGGAAGAAAGAAGATTGAGGGAAAGAAAGAAAGGAAGAAAGAAGATTGAGGGAAAGAAAGAAAGAAAGAAGACTGAGGGAAAGAAAGAAAGAAGGTTGATGGAAAGAAAGAAAGAAAGGAAGAAAGAAGATTGATGGAAAGAAAGAAAGAAAGAAAGGAAGAAAGAAGACTGAGGGAAAGAAAGAAAGAAGGTTGAGGGAAAGAAAGAAAGAAGATTGATGGATGGAAAGAAAGAAAGAAAGGAAGAAAGAAGATTGAGGGAAAGAAAGAAAGAAAGAAAGAAGATTGATGGAAAGAAAGAAAGGAAGAAAGAAGATTGATGGAAAGAAAGAAAGAAAGAAAGAAAGAAAGAAGACTGAGGGAAAGAAAGAAAGAAGACTGAGGGAAAGAAAGAAAGAAGATTGATGGAAAGAAAGAAAGAAAGGAAGAAAGAAGATTGAGGGAAAGAAAGAAAGAAAGAAAGAAGACTGAGGGAAAGAAAGAAAGAAGATTGAGGGAAAGAAAGAAAGAAAGGAAGAAAGAAGATTGAGGGAAAGAAAGAAAGAAAGAAGACTGAGGGAAAGAAAGAAAGAAAGAAAGAAAGAAGATTGATGGAAAGAAAGAAAGAAAGAAAGAAGACTGAGGGAAAGAAAGAAAGAAAGAAAGAAGATTGAGGGAAAGAAAGAAAGAAAGAAGACTGAGGGAAAGAAAGAAAGAAAGAAAGAAGATTGAGGGAAAGAAAGAAAGAAAGAAGACTGAGGGAAAGAAAGAAAGAAAGAAAGAAGATTGATGGAAAGAAAGAAAGAAACAAAGAAGACTGAGGGAAAGAAAGAAAGAAAGAAGATTGAGGGAAAGAAAGAAAGAAAGATGACTGAGGGAAAGAAAGAAAGAAGATTGAGGGAAAGAAAGAAAGAAAGAAAGAAGACTGAGGGAAAGAAAGAAAGAAAGAAAGAAGATTGAGGGAAAGAAAGAAAGAAAGAAGACTGAGGGAAAGAAAGAAAGAAAGAAAGAAGATTGATGGAAAGAAAGAAAGAAAGAAGACTGAGGGAAAGAAAGAAAGAAGATTGATGGAAAGAAAGAAAGAAAGGAAGAAAGAAGATTGAGGGAAAGAAAGAAAGAAAGGAAGAAAGAAGATTGATGGAAAGAAAGAAAGAAAGGAAGAAAGAAGATTGATGGAAAGAAAGAAAGAAAGGAAGAAAGAAGACTGAGGGACAGAAAGAAAGAAAGAAGATTGAGGGAAAGAAAGAAAGAAAGAAGATTGATGGAAAGAAAGAAAGAAAGAAGACTGAGGGAAAGAAAGAAAGAAAGAAAGAAGATTGATGGAAAGAAAGAAAGAAAGGAAGAAAGAAGATTGAGGGAAAGAAAGAAAGAAAGGAAGAAAGAAGATTGAGGGAAAGAAAGAAAGAAAGAAAGAAGACTGAGGGACAGAAAGAAAGAAAGAAGATTGATGGAAAGAAAGAAAGAAAGAAGATTGAGGGAAAGAAAGAAAGAAAGAAGATTGAGGGAAAGAAAGAAAGAAAGAAGATTGATGGAAAGAAAGAAAGAAGATTGATGGAAGGAAAGAAAGGAAGAAAGAAGATTGAGGGAAAGAAAGAAAGAAAGAAAGAAGATTGAGGGAAAGAAAGAAAGAAAGAAAGAAGACTGAGGGAAAGAAAGAAAGAAAGGAAGAAGACTGAGGGAAAGAAAGAGAAGAAAGAAAGAAGACTGAGGGAAAGAAAGAAAGAAAGAAGACTGAGGGAAAGAAAGAAAGAAAGGAAGAAGATTGAGGGAAAGAAAGAGAGATAGAAAGGAAGAGAAGAAAGAAAGGGAAGAAAGAAAGAAAGAATATTGAGGTAAAGGAAGAAAGAAAGAAAGAACAAACGGAAAGGAGGAAAGGAAAAGGAAGAAAGAAAAAATGTTTGACATGTTTAATTAAAAGGATAGATTAAAAAAAAAGACTGAAAGAAAATAAAATAGAGGGAAGAGAAAGAAATGAAAGAACAGAAGATAACTCAGGGAGAGACAGAGAGAAACAGAGGTGTAAACAGAGAGACAGAGAGGAGGTGAAACAGACAGAAAGACAGAGACAGACATACACCAGAGAGAGAGAGAGAGGGAGAGAGAGAGACAGACAGACAGACAGAGAGAGACAGAGACAGATAGAGGGGGGCTCTTGACGCTTTGATATTTATTGTCATTACCTGCATAGGTCTATTGACAAGGGAGCGATAAGGTTTATTCCTTACGTCACCACAAGTACAATACCACACCCTGCTTAATCCACGTAAACAAAACAAAACAAGCAAACAAAGAAAAACAAAACAGCTTTCATCGAAATACAGCACTCTTACAATAGGGAAGAAACAAATAATAAAACAAACAAAAAAACAACCAAACAAAAAACCACCATTACTCGGCCATCCATTCTATTCGCGATATTATTCAATGTCTACCTTATTGTCTGGCTTAGAGTCTGAACACAAGATCATAGACATTATACATTGTTATCCTTCTCATTTACTCTGGGATTGTTCTGAATAGTAAGACTACATCTTATTCTTTGTGCTTGTACAAGAAATTTAGCTATTGACAGTATTGTAAGATCATTATTAGACGACAAAGCAGAAACAATATCGTGCCTTTTAGCTACATCAGACTGAAAAAAACACACACTCATCTTTTACCCTATCGAACGATTTCCATTGAAACAAGTAATGTTTTTCATCATCTACACCAGAAGCGCGCAAAGGGCATAGTGTTTCTGTGGATGTCCCAGGCTGTAACCATCTTTTATTTGCATTAAATCCAAGTGTCCTCAGTCGAAATCTTGAAAAGTTTATTCTTTGCCACTTATCTGTGATGACTGTCAGGAACTTTTCCGTTTGAAATACACTACTGAATGCACAAAAAAAAAACCAAACACACACACACACACACACACACACACACACACACACACACACACACACACACACACACACACACACACACACACACACACACATTATATTTTTCTTTAGTTTCCATATCAGAACGCCAATTTTGTTTAAAAGAACAAATAAGTCTATCTTTAAATTTCGAAACGAACTGCTGTTCATTTCCCACTTCCAGAGACATCCACACAATTCCAAAACCATGTTCAGACAGAATCTTTTTTACATGATAAGCCTAGTTTTCTTTACCTAAGTCCATTTGTAATAATATTATATCATAAGCCTGTTTGCACAAACGTGATTGCGGAAGCTTCAATAATTTCAACCAATATTTTATGCATTTCACAAAAGTTTTTATGTACAAAGGATATCAGCCCATTTCCCCATAATATAATACAGTATTGGATGAGTGAATCGGTACATTCAGAAAACGTTTTATTGCATACGTGTGCACTTTGAGTTTGCCTTTCGCCCCCAAACTTCAGCTGCATACGTAAGTACAGGTTCAATTTGTGTGTCAAACATTTTCCAAAATAGATGATAATCAATCGAGTTAAGCTTTTTTTTTAAATATTTTTTAACGATTTCAGTATTTCAATTACACCTTTCTTTGCTTTCCTACACATATAGTTTCAACGCATAGTTTAAACTTAATTTTGTTGAAAAAACTATTCCCTAATACTTATATGTATTAGTTACTTTAACATCCACATTTCCATTTTACCACTTTTCATGTAATGTATTGAGAGAGAGAGAGAGAGAGAGAGAGAGAGAGAGAGAGATTAGCATTCTGATTCGGATGGCATATTCAAAAAAGGTCATGGCCCCTCATGAAGGGGTGGTGTGTAAGATTACTTCAGAACTATTACAAGACATTCATTATGTGATACAGCAGAACAGTACAACGCAACAGATTATAATCAGGTATAACATATGACCGAGTTATTTTTTGAAGGTTTTGCACAAATAAATTACAAACTGTTTTAAACTGTACCTAATGTCACTTAGCTTTGGAAACAAAACTTAAAACGTAATTCGTTTACTTCTGCATTTGTACCCAATGGACAAAAAGGTCACGATATGATGCTGTCTGTATCGGAAAAAAAAGAATAATTATACATATAGCAATATCTGACAACCCAAACCTAAATTTTGTCATGACATACTTAAAATGTTTGACCAAACCCTTGGATAGATGAGTTGGAAAAGAGAGAGGGGGAGAGACAGCGAGCGAGCGAGACACACAGAAAGAGAGAAAGCGACAGAAAGAGACAGAGAGACAGAGACAGAGAGAAACAGAGAAAGACAGAGACAGGGAGAGACAGAGAGGAGGTGAAACAGATAGAAAGACAGAGACAGAGAGAAACAGACAGACAGAGACAGAGATACAGGGATTCAAGATTCAAGATGGTTTATTCATGTATAGGCCAAGGCCCCCGATGAAGGGGCATGTTAACATCATAATCATATAAACATCACATAACAATACAAGTAACACACTGTCAAACAGCTAGATTGCACCCAATTTCAAAATCAAGAACGATCAATTTTCTTAAGAAATCGCCGTTTCTCGGAATTTGAAAGCTTTGTACAAAAACAAAGAAAAAATTTCAGAGGAGTTTGAAGACATTAATAAATTCAATTTAAACATTGTAGGTTGTCTAGAATATTCAGGCTCAATAAATTCTTCTCGAATATCCCTTAAAGCGGAGCAACAAAGAATAAAATGCATCTCATTTTCTTGTGCGTCTTTACATAATGGACAAATTAAATCACAGTCATTACATGTTCTGTATCTGTAATGATGGACCGCTAATTCAGAAATACCTAGTCTGAATCTTGTTATATATTTTAAATGTCTATCCACATTCAACACTAAATACGGTTTCAGGTCAGACACACTGCAAAAGTTCTTATAAAAACTAAATCTTTCACTGTTTTGGATATGGTCAGACCATTTCTGTCAACAACAATCAATCAGTCGCTGGCGAAAAATGGAAATTAATGCAAAATGCAGATCAGATCTTTTGACCAGGGTTGATCAACTTGAAAAAACAACAAAACAAAACAAACCAAAAAAACCAAAAAAAACAAAAACAAACAAACAAACAAAAAAACGACAACAACAACAACAAAAAACAAAACAAAACACCTGACGACCTGGAGGGAAGGTCAAAAAGAAACAATCTAATTTTTGTATGGTATTCAGAGAGGTCCAAATGAAACTAACGAACAAGCAGAAGGGAAATTGCGGGATATCTTAACTGATCGATTGGATATGGTTGAGGATGTTGAGTTTGAACGTGTGCACAGACAGAACGCAAAGCCTGACTCACCAGTCATAGCATGCTGCTCCTTTTATAAAGACAAAGTGAAGATTCTGATAGCGAAAAAGAAGTTGAGAGGTAGCAACATTTTTGTTGGTGAAGATTTCTCCTTCCGAGTCAGGGAGATCAGACGAAAGCTGTCACCACACCTGAAAAAAGCAAGGGAGGAAGGGAAACGAGCGGTGATGGTTTTTGACCATTTCCTCATCGATGGTCGGAAGTTTTATCTGGGTGACCACCACGGTCTGAAAGAGAGCAGATAGGAGAATGACCGGTCAGTATTTTACAATTGTCCCTCCCTTTGTGTGAGAGAGAAAGGGAAGCTGAATATATCGTCACCGTTGCATTCGTCTGTCACTGGTGACAGTGACAGCGCTGAGCTCTGCTCAGTGAACCTGAACTGATGGGTGATTTGCACGTGCAGACACGTGGAGAGCACGGCGTGTTCTTTTGACACACCTGATGTTAATAAGCCTTTTTCTTTTCTGTTGTGTAATGTTAATGGGTTGTTATCGAATCTCTCTTATCCTGGTTTCATTTCATTTCTATCCAATTTTGAATTTATTTGTTTAGTTGAAACATTTCACGGAAGAATGCCGTCCCGATGTGTTTTCTGGTTATACTTTGTATTGTGAATTGGCTGTTTAGTTTACCAGACAAGGGGAGGATTATTTTGTTTGATAAAGAATGAAATTTGCCCTTTTGCTAAAACTGCTGATGTGGATCATTCTAATTTTTGCGTGTTTTTGATCGATAAGAAGTTATTTGGACTTGACAAAGATATCTTATATTTTTGTTCGTATGTTCTCCCGGAAAGCTCTCCTTTTTATGTCTATTTTGATATAGATAATGGGGTTAATTTATTTGAAGAGTGTTTAACTGACTGTTTATTATTATATTATGCACATGTCCTCTTAAATGGCGATTTAAATGGTAGGACTTCAAACATTTGTCAGGATCTTTCCGTGAAAGATGACTTCTATATACAGCATAAAAGTCACTCTGTTTCTGTATCACGATGCCCTGAAGATTGTTTTTTGAATAATTATGGGAAATCTTTACTGAATATGTGCACTGCGTTCGATTTGACAATCTTAAATGGTGTATGTGATGGCGAACGTGAAGGTTACTCTCCATATGTTTCCGATGCTGGAAGCAGTGTCAATGACTACTTCATGTTTTCAAGAGATCTTTTTACCACTGTCATTGATTCATGTAAATTAACTGTATCAGAACGCATATATTCTGGTCATTTACCAGTGACACTTCATGTTGTGTTCCCTAAAGATAATGAATTTGATCTATATGAACAAAAACAAGATATAATGATAGAAAAAAAATAATATGGAATGAAGAACATGCTCAGATGTTTCGTGATACTCTAAGCAATGATGAAATTATCACAAAAATTGATCATATAACTACTTTAATAGATGTTGATGTGAATGATGCACTAACAACACTTAATGAATGTATACAAGAAAGTGCAGAATGTATGAAAAGACGTGTGCGTGTCACAAACAACAAGGCTTCTGATGACTGGTTCGATCAAAAATGTGTTCTGTGTAAAAGAAAGGTAAGGAGTTTGTTACGGATTACTCGACGGACATTAAAAGTGGAAGACAGAAAAACTTATTTAGTTGCTAGACGGGAGTATAAACATTTAATAAAGAGAAAAAAGAAAGAATTTAACAGATCTTTAATAGATAAACTAGTAGCATCTGTTAATTGTCAAAAATAATTTTGGAGGAATATCAATAATGTTTCCTTCAAAACGATACAGCCAAGCCATAATATTAATTCAGACATTTGGTTTCAACACTTTCAGGCGCTGTTGAAGAAAACAAAAAGAGGAAAAAAATGTTGATAATGAGGAAAGTGAAGTTTTGCATGATGGTATACCTGTTGATATTTTTTCTCTACACGTTTGACTTTTGTTGGTGCTTGTAAAGATCCTGCTAGTAGGGCTAAAACACTTTAATTTGTATTATGAAAAGGTTGCACATGCTCAATAATATTTCTTTTGATTCATTTATCAAGGTATTTGATGCTCAGATGCAGCCAGTAGTGCAAAACGGCTCGGAATTGTGGGATCTGGATAAAGATGCTGTTTATTGCGAATCAGAGAGACGGGGAGAGACAGACAGAAACAGAAATGTAAATAGAGAGACAAAGAGAGGAGGCTAAACGGAAAGAGAGAAAGAGACAGAGAGAGATAAATAAAGTAAGACAGAAACAGAGGGACAAACAGAGAGAAATATAGAGACACAGAGAGAGAGAAAAAGAGAGAGATGAAACGAACAACCACATAGAAAAGGGAACACACACACACACACACCACACAACACAACACACACACACACACCAAACACACACACACAACACACACACACACAACACAACACAACACACACACACACACACACACACACACACACACACACACCACACACAACACAACACAACACACACACACACCAAACACACACACACACACACACACACAACACACACACACACACACACACACACACACACACACAACACACACACACACACACCAAACACACACACACACACCAAACACACACACACACACAACACACACACACCAAACACACACACACACACACACACTAAACACACACACACACACCAAACACACACACACACACACACACACACATACACCAAACACACACACACACACACACACACACACACACACAAGAAAAACGAGGGGAAAAAACAAAACAAAACAACAACAACAACAAAAAAAAAACGAGGTGAACACACTAAAAAAAAAAAGAAAAAAAAAGAAAGAAAACGAGGGGGGAAAAAGAAAAGGAAGAAAAAAAAGAGGAGAGAAAACACACACACACACACACACACACACACACACACACACACACACACAAACAACGAAAGCGGGGTACCGAGAGAGAAGGAGAGAGTTCATGATTTCCAGCGTGGATCACGGTCTACACGGTGAACTACATGACGAGGTGAATTGAGCTCAACAGCACTGCACTCGCTGATCTCTCTCTCTGCGACACGCTTCCCCCAAAAAAGTGTCGGGTGGGAGGGCAGGGGGTTGAGGGAGGGGGGGGGAGAGGACGTGGAGGAGGGGTTTGGGGATGGGGGTGGGGGTGGAGGGGAGGAAGAGAAGAAAAAGGAAAACGAAATAGTACACATCTTTTTTCTTCAAGTGACTTTTTTTGTGACCCCCCCTTTTTTTTTTAAAGTGATCTCTCTCTCTCTCTCTCTCTCTCTCTCTCTCTCTCTCTCGTTTTTTTTTTTTTTTGGTGGGTGGGGGTGATTTTTTTGTGACTGTTTTTTCCCCAATGAGTTGCAAGTCTTTTGAGTGGTGGGTGTGGGTGGAGGAAGGAAAAGGAGAACGTTGTCTTTATTGTTGTTGCCTGAATTAATGAAGTGGTTTGAGAGTTCACTGGAGAGGGTTTGGTAAACGTTCCTTAAATGTTCCTTTTTTTTGGTTTTCTTTTTTTCTCCAGCTCACGAGAAAGAAAGTGAAGCGACAGATGCCCGATCTGATCTGGAAGCTCCCTCTCTCTCTCTCTCTCTCTCTCTCTCTCATTGATAGTAAGTTCACGTATCTGTCTGAACATGATCATAGCGTTGTTGATTATTTTTTTTACTGATGTTGATTTCTCCTGTATGGTTGATAGTATAATAGTGGGTGAAAAAATAGAATCAGACCACATGCCTGTTGAGATGAATTGCAAATGCCAAACCAGTACTGACCAAAACGTTACAAGACCGACACAGAAAACTGAAAGGATTGTGTGGCAAATTGACAAAAGTAGAATTGTTTAAAGAGGCAGTTGCATCACAAACATTTCGAAATGGAATATTGGATGCAAAAACCCTTATAGATACTGATCTGGATTATTCTTTGAAGATGTTCAACAGATCCCTCTTGGAAGCTGCAAATTGTATGAAAAAATATTTTTCTAATAATGCGAAAGAAAGAAATAATAAATCGAAATGGTTTGACAAAGAGTGCTCCTCAAAGAAAAAAGAGGTAAGAGGGTATTTGAGACGTTTCAATAAATCAAAGAAAAAAGCGGACTACAGCGAATACTCGCAACAACGTAAAGTTTACAAAGCTTTGACTGAAAGCAAGAAAAGAGAAGACAAAAGATCGTCAGTAGAAACACTTCTCAACTCTGTACATGACTCGAAAGAATTTCGGAAGGAAGTCAAGAAACACAGGAAAAGTAGAACAATCTTCAATAGCATAAGTAATAGTGACAGTTCAAAATGTTCTGTGTGAAAATGGATTTGAGCAAGTGTGGTTGTTTGGATGTGGGCATGAGAGACTATTTTTCAGAGAACTTAAAGAAAGACTGTACAACTCATTTTGCTATCGTTGGCATGACCACTTAGAATATAGTGTAAGATACTCAGTTTATACACAATACAAGACTTGTTTTGGAAGAGAGAAATACGTGGATGTTTTATGGATGGACACATATCGTAACACCCTTGCTCAGTTTAGGATGGGAGTATCACAAATTAATGTTCACAAATACCGTTATTCAAGGAACCAAGAAAACTGGAATTGTCTATTTTGTAGTAACTCACTTGAAACCGAAATTCACTTCACTTTTGAGTGCCCTAAGTATGAAGACTTAAGATCTAAGTATTTACAGAATATTGTCAATTACGAAATTCATAATCTGGAATTTGTGAGAGTTCCAGAAGAGAGTATTTTTGTTTTTGCGAAGTTTATTTTCTATGCCTTAAAACTTAGATCCCAGACCTTGAATGCAGTCCAAAATATACAAATTTAATCCCCCCCCCCCCCCTCGTGTAAATAACAATGTATCTGTCGACTGTGAACCCCCATTGAAAGGGGCTGTGGCCTATTCAATAAACTAGTGTCAGTGTCAGTGTCTCTCATTGATAGTATATTGGATCAGGTGTATATCAGATATAATCTCATTTAGGGATATCAACAAATAAACATTATGTAATGAGATAAAAGCATTGTTGGTTGTTTAATTCTGTTTAAGTTAAAACAAATAGGTAGATAGATAAATGAATGAATGAATGAATGACTAAAATCAATAAACAAATAAGCAAAAAACCAAAAAAAAAACAAACAAAAAAAACCCCAAAGAAAGACACAAAGAAACAAATAATAGACAAATAGATAAACAAATAAATAAATAGATAGATAAATAAATATATGAACGATATGACAGTCGATTTCAATCACACCATTTCACCATCTCCTGCGTCAGAGAACTGTGGGGTCTCTTAGTCTCTGCCTCAGTCTGTCTGTCTGTCTGTCTGTCTGTCTGTCTGTCTTTCTCTCTCTCTCTCTCTCTCTCTCTCTCTCTCTCTCTCTCACCCCCTTTCTGTCATCTTCCCCCTATCTCTTTCGCATTAAACTTTTTTTTTAGGATGTGCAGTACCAGTAGGCAACGAAAACGTCGAGAAGAAGGATCCAGAAAATGTGCACTAACAAATTCCGTCCTGTTGTGGAAGCAACATTGTGAGCAAAACACAATGATAGCAGAAAACAATGAGAACAAACCAAAATTAAAGTCAGACCAGTGAATGGGTAGGGTTCTGGGAATCGACAATAACAAAGACCCCAAAAGTGTGAAAGGAAGCAATGATGGCTGCGTACAACGCAAGCAATCAACTACAACACAAAAGAGAAGGAATATTCTGGAAATCGACAACAGCAAAACCATTGTCAAGAAATCGACGATTTAATATCTTAAAAAAAAACGAAGCAACGAAAAGAAGCAACATTAGCAATACACAACAATAATACAAAAAGAACAAATACTCTGTGAATCGACAAAAAACAGCGATCCACGTCTTGGAAATCGATATTCATTTATCAGACTCAAGAAACTTATAAAAAGAAGGAACGCTGAACGGGGAAAAAAACCAAAACAAGAAAACAAAACAAAACAAACAAGAGAGGCAAGGCCTTCAAGACTCACTTGTGATAAATTAAGTCCCCTAGCATTAATTACAGAGTAATTTCCCTTTTTTACTATCTGCACCAAAACGTTTGCAAAATAAATAAAAATTCCATGGTTAGCAAAAGAAGTTCCTGTTTGAACAAAAAAAATGATAATAATGACTCCTCTTGTTGTTGTGTCAGAATAAGAGGTCAAAGGGCCAAGTTTGGAGAGTACAAAAAATATAAATATAACAGTAAATGCAGTTTGCATATAATTAGGCTTCATTATTTTTTTTTTGGTGCCCATCCCAGAGGTGCAATATTGTTTTAAACAAGATGACTGGAAAGAACTGAATTTTTCCTATTTTTATGCCTAATTTGGTGTCAACTGACAAAGTATTTGCAGAGAAAATGTCAATGTTAAAGTTTACCACGGACACACAGACACACGGACACACACACACACACACACACACAGAGACAACCGAACACCGGGTTAAAACATAGACTTACTTTGTTTACACAAATGAGTCAAAAACAAACAAGAAAACCCCGCACACAAAAAGCACGAAGCTGCAAAAGATGACAACACAGAAGGCACACTTCTAAGTCATTGAAAACCCCAAAAGAAGGAACAGTCCGGAAATCGACAATGATACAAAAAAAAAGTATATGGAAACTGATTAACAAAAGGGACGGTAAACTCTATTACTACTACTACTACTACTACTGCTACTACTACTACTACTGCTGCTGCTGCTGCTGCTAGAACTCCTAGTTCTGCTTCGAGTACTGCTGCTACGAGTGTCTGCTGTTGCAACTGCTACTGCTGCACCACCACCTCCTCCTCCTCCTACCACTATTGCAACTGTTACAACCATTACTATCATTTATGTAGGGTGCATAATTTTGCCTACGAAGCTCGATGCGCTACACGGCTCCTGAATCTTTCACGTGCAATTGCGTGTTCATGGTTTTACTGACTGATCTGTGAGCTGCACTGGCCAATTTGTTGACTGCTGCAGGGTTTGTTATCTTACAAACCGTAATGCGCAATGCAAATACCCACCCACCTCCACTCCGCACGAACTGCCTAACAGCCCCTCCATCGCCTCCCTCACACCTCGTCCTCATACCCTTGCCTTCACACCCACCCGTGTCCTAGCACCCCTACCTCTACCCCCACCCCTCTTTTAATACCCCTACCTTTACCCTCACCCTCACCCCTCGTCCTAACACCTTTATCTTTACCCTTACCCTCACCCTCATCCTACCCCCCCCCCTACATTTATCCTCATCCCTCGTCCTAACACCCCTACCTTTACCCTCACCATCACCCTAACACCTCTACCTTTACCCTCGCCCTAACAACAACACCTTTACCGTCACCTATCGTCCTAACACCTCTACCTTTACCCTCGCCCTAACAACAACACCTTTACCGTCACCTATCGTCCTAACACCCCTACCTTTACCCCTACCCTTCGTCCTAACAGCCCTTCCTTCCCCCTCACCATCACCCTCGTCCTAACACCCCTACCTTTACCCTCACCAATTGTCCTAACTCCCCTACCTTTACCCTCACTATCACCCTCGTCCTAACACCCTTACCTTTACCCTCACCCCTCGTCCTAACACCATTACCTTTACCCTCACGCATCGTCCTAACAACCTTTACCCTCACCATCACCCTCGTCCAAACACAGCCCTACCTTTACCTTCATCCCTCGTCCTAACAACCCTACCTTTACCCTAATCACTGGTCCTAACACCCCTACCTTTACCCTCACCATCACCTTCGTTCTATCACCCCTAGCTTTACCCTCACCCCTCGTCCTAATACCGCTACCTTTACCCTCACCATCACCTTCGTTCTATCACCCCTACCTTTACGCTCACCCCTCGTCCTAACACCCCTACCTTTACCAATACCCCTCGTCCTAACACTCGCACTTCTCGTCCTAACACTGCCCCATTTACCCTCACCATCACCCTCGTCATAACACTCCCCTGTCACCCCCACCACTTGTCCTGACACCCCTACCTTTATCTTCACCCCTCGTCCTGACACCCCTACCTTTATCTTCACCCCTCGTCCTGACACCCCTACCTTTATCTTCACCCCACGTCCTGACACCCCTACCTTTATCTTCACCCCTCGTCCTGACACCCCTACCTTTATCTTCACCCCTCGTCCTGACACCCCTACCTTTATCTTCACCCCTCGTCCTGACACCCCTACCTTTATCTTCACCCCTCGTCCTGACACCCCTACCTTTATCTTCACCCCTCGTCCTGACACCCCTACCTTTATCTTCACCCCTCGTCCTGACACCCCTACCTTTACCCTCACCACTCATCCTAACACCCCTACTTTTACCATCACCCCACGTCCTGACACCTCTACCTTTACCATCACCCTCGTCCTGACACCCCTACCTTTACCCTCACCACTCATCCTAACACCCCTACCTTTACCATCACTCCACGTCCTGACACCTCTACCTTTACCATTACCCTCGTCCTAACGCCCCTACCTTTACCATCACCCCACGTCCTGACACCTCTACCTTTACCATCATCCTCGTCCTGACATCCCTACCTTTACCCTCACCCCTCGTCCTAACACCCCTGCCTTTACCTTCATCAGTCATCCCAACACTCCTACCTTTACCATTACCCCTCGTCCTAACACCCCCACCCCTCGTCCTAACACCGCCACCTTTATCCTCACCATCACCCTCGTCCTGACACCCCTACCTTTACCCTCACCCCTCGTCCTGACACCACTGCCTTTACCATCGCTCTCAACCCCACTCCCCGCCACCCCAGTCCCACACTTGTTTTCTTTCAGTCAGGAAGTCTTGTTGTTGTTGTTTTCCCTTGAATGGAACGGGAAGCTGGGTCATGGAGTAACAACGCCGAGCCGACTGAGGGATTCCGCGGACAAGGCCAGCGAGTTCACACACACACACACACACACACACACACACACACACACACACACACACTTCATAAAATCCCCATTGGCAAAGAAAAAGGCCCCTTCCCCAACCCCCCACCCTCCCATCCCCCTCCCATCCCCCATCCCCCATCCCCCCTCCTCCCTCCCTTACACACACACACACACACACACACACACACACACACACACACACACACTCCCGGGGAATTAAAGGCCTGTTTCACACCATCTGGTTGTCCTGTCACTGTGGGCACAAAAGGCTTTGGGGACCCCTAAAGCGTGCGCCGCTTACCAAGACTTGGGTGGGATTGGGGGTGCGGCGGTGGAGGAGGTGAGGCGTGACGGGGAGGGGGAGGAGAGAGAGTGACGGGGGGGGGGGACGGGGGGGGGGGGGGAGTGGGGAGCTGAGGAGAGGGAGAGACAGACGGATGGGCAAACCAAACCAAACTGTTCAGACAATACAGACTAGGTGTTGAGAAAGTTGTGAACTTCTGTCGATTTTACGTTGTTGCTGTTGTTTTTTGTTTGGTTGGTTTTGCGTTTTTTGTTCCGAAGTTAAGCTCTCATTGTGTTTGTATACAAACAAATGAACGAACGAACAAACAAATAGATGGATAGATTGACAGACAGACAGATAGATAGATAAATAAATAAAGAGAGAGAGAGAGATTGATAAAACAAATAGATGAAATAGATGGATTGACAGACAGAGAAACAGGCAGATAGATAAATAGATAGATAGATAGATAGATAAATAGATAGATAGATAGATAGATAGATAGATAAATAGATAGACAGATAGATAAAAACATATTCTGCTCAGTTATAAAAGCATTATGCCATAGTGTTTGTGGAACGTTTGCCGTGAATGAGGTTGCATGTATGCTGTCTTGATCTTTTTCCCACGTGGTGAATATAACTAATCAACCAGCCAACCAACTAACTCACTCACTCACTCACTAAATCAATCACCTTACATTTCCTTACACACCAGTTTGATTTATAGTTACATCTGGTTTTTTTATATATACGGTACTGTTTCATGCAGTTTTTTGATAATTATACCTCGTGATAAAATGAACAGGAGGTTGTGTACGTAACATGCATGGAAGCAAAGAGTAGATGAATTATGTCACTTATTTTCAGTTCTCTCCTCCTCTCCTCCCTCCAGACCCCCCACCCCCACCCCCTACATTTCTCCGTGTTATTTCCTTCCTAAACCAAACATCACCCTTCACTGGCGGGCTTCGGTTGTGAAGTTTCTCTCGCGGAGGTTCGAACGTATAGTAACTGAAAATAGTAGGTAAAGTCACTCAGGCACACAATGATCAAGACAGAAGACACGACAGCAGCCAGCAGGAAGAGACCCCCCCCCCCCCACACACACACACACACCCCTAAGACGCTGGAGATGGATCGACCACACGCTCTTCCGCAAGCCTGCATCCAGCATCACAAGGCGGGCCCTCACCTGGAACACGCAATGGGGAGAGGAACAGGGGTGGTCCAAGAAGTACGTGGCGCTGTGACCTGAAGGCAGACATGAAGAGGACAGGCCGCACCTGGGGACAGCTGGAGTGACTGGCACGGGACTGGGATGGCTGGGGAGTGATTGTTGTCGGCCTTTGTCCCAGGTGAGGCCACAGGTGTAGGTGAGATGAGGTGAGGTCTGTCAAGTGCCATGGAGGACGGTCACGAAAACTGTCCTTATTGACAAGGTATCTCATGTAGGATCCGCGACTTGTACACACTACCGGTATGCACAACAAATAACTGTACCAAAATTAGCGAGGATTCGTTGGACCCTGAGCTGCTGTCGCTGTGAGGTGCAACATTTATGATTGATTGATTGATTGACTGATTGATTGATTGATCATTAGGGATATCCATAAAGCGCCTATACTCGGTCAGAGATAAAACATGAAACGCTTTACAAACACGGAGTCATTTTCATTTCCACAATAGGTTGCCTTTCCGAGAAGTGCCGATTGTGAGCTGCCTTTTGGCGCTCATCATTCGGTTTCTGTGTCATTCAGTCTGCATTCAATCACACACACACACACACACACACACACACACACACACACACACACACACACACACACACACAATCACCCTGTACTGTTGGAATAATTTTTTACTGCGAAATTTTGTCGTGGACAACTCTCTTGTTGCCGTCGGTTCTTGAATGTGCGTTGGGTAAACGCTCCATAAGGGCCTCGGTTTGTCGTCTCATTCGAATAACTAGCGTCCAGACAACCACTCAAAGTTCAGTGGAGGGGGAGAAATTTCTGACAAGTGTAGGATTCGATCCCCTCAGATCATTTCGCTTCCCAGGCGGACGTGTTACCACTGGACCATAGCTCCACTCTCTCCTGTCTTCAGAAGAAGGGAAATCTTTCAATGATTGATTTTAGAAAGGGTTGGGGAAGAGGTTAGGTGGAAAGTGGATCGCCTTACAGTCCGTGTATTACTGATTTTATGAAGTCACATCCATGTGACTGAAATGAACTCCAACGTCTGAATATTCACTGTGTGATGTTCTCAAACTCCTGTGATTATTTATATTTGTCAGTGCGGTTACTCCCGGAGGTAGTCGCCTTCAACTCCGGTTTGAAAAAGAAAAGAAAATCCGATTTCCATCTGTATTGTTCCGGGTTCCAGTATTTAGCTGTTGATTCCATGAGATTACCACTGAACAATCGTCCGAGATCGTCTAATTTCAATACGCATAATCACCCGGTCAGCCCTTCCACGTGCAGTTGACAGCTCGCCCCGCCCACTTTTCTCTCTCTGTCTCTTGTTCAAGATCCCAGCGTTTCGTCTCCCCCCCACTCCCAACCCCTACCCCAACCTCCCACCCCCACCCTCTCTTTCTTCCCCGCCTCCCTATATTGACCACAGCGAACACTGGGTGCTTTCCGCCAGAGCTTCTTTTCATTGGGCGACTCGTCTGGAAGAATCGGGCATTGAAATCAGTCGCTGCCTCTCTTTCAGTGGACGCCTTGCTTTGGCTGCGTGCTGGCTTGTTTAAATAGCACTGCTTGTATGGCCCCGCTTAGGGAACGCCCCGATGTCGTTTGACTGGGGGTGGGGGGAGTAGGACGTGTTTTGTTAGACACTGGAATGCCAGTCTATTTCCCCTGGTGTCCTGCTGTCACCTTTGTTGAGTAGGTACACCACTCTGTCAGTAAGTACAGCACTCTATGTTCCAGAGTGCTGCTGACTTTTCCACCTTTTTATCAGTACGCAGAGCACTCAACTTGGTGGTTTTTTTTCGCCCCCCCGAGCCCTCCCGTTGACTCTCCTTGCTTACCTGGTTTGTTTGTTTTGTTGGTCACCACGGCTGGACTTTCATTTTCGTGGAAGATTCGTATGACAACATCGTGTCTGGTGGGGTTTTTCCCCGGTGTCTTTGTTACCCGAGGCAATGATGTAATGCCTCCATTGTGTGTTTGGTTCTCTCCTCTCCTGTCTGATCTGTTCGGGTCGGAGTGTGCTGGAACTGCTGTCCTCAACGTTTATGTATGTGGTAAGAAGCATTTCGGAGCATTGATACCAACGATCCCCCAGAACGATAGTATATTCACATTAGCACTTGGTAGAGACAGTAAAGGTAAACATTTCCGTCCAAAACTTGACAGATGTAACGACATAAAGGGTAACTTTTTTCTTTTCTGTTTTATTTATTTCTATTGATTGATTGATTGATTGATTGATTAAAAAAAAAAGAAACCAATGATAAACATTGTAAAATATGGAACGGTATATTTAGCAACAAAATCTAGAAGAGACGCGAGTTAAAAAAAAAAATTCAAAGTGTAACTTGATCACATCAGCAGTGACATTACCATGACGACGGAACAGATCAAGTCGACATCGCTGGATCTCAGCGTCACAGCAAAGTCTGTGACATCAAGAGTGGATGACGTCACAAGTTTTGATGACAACCACACGGCTCACCGAACTTCCCGCGACGTAGCTGCTGACGTCGCACAGGGTGACACAGACATGGCAGATACGGACGAACCCAGTCACGAAGGGAAAAGGTCTGTGAAAAGGTCTGTGAAAGAGATTCAGGCAATGTCTGATGACGATGACGAAAGCGATGTTGATATTCTCACCATGTCGAATGCACCAGAACCTGTGTGTGACGATGAAATTGAGTTATCCTCCTCTTCCTTAACCTCGTGTGTCCCGCCGTCGTTCACGACACGAGAAAGCTCTGGAAAGACGCGGCGTGTTATTCCTTGTGAGGCTGAAGTCAACGACACGAAACAACTCGCAACAGACGACCCCAAAACTTCAAACTCCATGTTGACAGAAACGGCACCGTTTGGATCGGAAGACGTTTCCAGTCCTTCACAGCAGTCTGTCTCCAGCGAAAACAGCACACAAACTTTAACAACAGTTTGTGTTCCTGGATATCCGTCTGAAGAATTTCACAAACAAACATACATTTCAGAAGCACCCAATCTCTCAACCGAACCTGAATGTTTGACGAATACACCCGGTTTAAAACACGAAACTGAAGGTTTTCTGAATTCCAAAATAGATTACCACCAGTATCGAAATTCTCCGGTCAGGTCACAATCGGACAAGAAAACTGTGGCGACCACTGTTAAATCTAAACCAGGCTCTTGCGAAATATCAATCAACAATTCACCAGTTTCGGGCATGTTCGAACAGTCCAAATGGGATCCAGATTACTCTAACCCGTGTCACAATCAGAATAGAACTCAAGAACATTTACATTCTCCGGACAATATTTATGAAAGAAACAGAACAAATCACAAGAATTCGGATCGTCACTCTAGTCCCAGTCAAGGGCATGTTCCACAGTCCAAACCATCCTTTCTGATCACGGATATCCTGTCTGACAATTTCACATCCACTTCCAGATCCTTGACGTCCTCCAAAAATGTGGACGTGTCCTTGGACTTGTATCCGCCATTTTCCTTGCCTCTTGCGCATCCGGGCTTTTCGGGCAGTGAGTCTCTGCTGGATGAGGAGAGCGATGACCACAGTGATAAGTTTGAGGAGGAGGAGATTAATGAGGGAGGTATGGCTACTGTTTTTATGTTTGATTGTGTGTGTGTGTGCTTGCGTATGCGTGCTGTGTTAGCGCGCGAGCGCGCACGCATGTGTGTGTGTGTGTGCGCGCGCGAAGCACGAGCGTGCGTGTATGTGTAAGATGTAAGAGAGAGAGAAGGAGAGAGAAAGTGTGTGTGTGAGTGTGTGTGTGTGTTGTATGTCGCGATGTCTCTCGGTCGTTCATCCATGTTTATGCAGCTGTGCGTGTGCGTGCACACCTACCCCCCACCCCACTCTCTATCCCTATTTCTCAGCCTTATTTGACGTAGTAAGTGTTTGTTTTACTTCAAACATACAAATTTTGTTGCTAATTATATTATATCATAATAATTAATTTGAAATTGGTTTTAAAGATTGGAAAAAAACAAAAAAACAACCACCACCGAGCAGACAAAAAACAATGTGATGCATTACGTCACATTGCGTCGCATTGCATTGCTTGGTTTGGGTTCTGGTTATACTGCATTGCGTTGTATTGTATTTGAAAATGTAGCTTATTGTCAGTCTTCGTTGTGCAATATATGTTTTGTATTATCCTGCACAATACGTGTTGTTTATTCTGCAGTGTTGCTGGCCAATTGTTCGTTAACTCACTCAGTACGGCCAGTCCTCTCTTCTCCTCTACACAGACCCCTGGGATGTCCAGTGGGTGTCTGAATGACCCAACCTTTAGCTTCCGTCGTCAGAATTGTGGTATTCTTTGTCAACATTCACCTCTTCAGTATAAGAGCGTTCCGCTTGCAATATTTTGATGATGGTAACTGGGGTGAAACGCTGTTAACGTCGTCTCTTTCGCCGTTCGTATGGAGAGAGTTAAGCTTTTTAAAAAAAAATTTTTAATTTAATTTTTTTTTCTAATGTCAGTCTTATTCTGCCACTCCTCCTTCTCCGTCTCTCCTCTTCTACCCATCTCTCTCTCTGTCTCTGTCTCCCTCTGACACACACACACACACACACACACACACACACACACACACACACACACACACACTACTCGGCCATACATGCATGAAGCACTGAATTATATCGTGAATGTTGTTGAATTAGCTATTTTGGGTTATTTGGGATGTTAATTTCTTATGTCACATTTTTTATTCTATTTTCGCATAATGTGACCCCCCACTGTCGGTCTTTGTCCTTTATTTGAATAAAGACCGTTAGCGTTATCATTATCGTTATCTCTCTCTCCATATATATATATATATATATATATATATATATATATATATATATATATATATATATATAACAACCATCATCTTAATAATGTTAATAATATAATGATATGATAAAGATAATGATAAAACAACAGCAACAACAACATAATAATAACAATCATCATCATTTTAAAAAAAAATAATAATAATGATAATATCAAGAAGAAGAATGATGATAAGAATGATAATAACAATAACTTCAATAACAACAACAACAATAATACTAATGATAATAAACCACACTGAAATAGAATCTAAATTGAAAAACAAACAAACAACAACAAGAAGAAGAAGAAAAAAACCAGAAGGAAGATAGGCAGAATACTGAAGCCAGTGAATCGGCCTGAAGAGGTACCATCTGTTGTATTGCTACAATTCGCATCTCTTTCGTATTTTTGTTTTGTATCGAAGCTCATCGTCTTGTGGTGCGAGTGTAGTTGATTGCGAAATGTTGAGTCAGATTCAGGCCAAGGCCCCTGATTTTATTGATTGACATGGATACTTATACAGCGCCTATCCTCGGTCGGAGACCAAGCTCAAAGCGCTTTACAAACACGGGGTCATTTGCACAACAGGCTACCTACCTGGGTAGAGCCGACTGACGGCTGCCACTGGGCGCTCATCATTCGTTTCCTGTGTCATTCAATCAGATTTCAAGCACGCACACATACACATTCAGACAGACATGTAACATTTTGCGTGTATGACCGTTTAGTTTATTTACCCCGCCATGTAGGCAGCCATACTCCGTTTTCGGGGGTGTGCATGCTGGGTATGTTCTTGTTTCCAAAACCCACCGAACGCTGGCATGGATTACAGGATCTTTAACGTGCGTATTTGATCTTCTGCGTGCGTGTACACACGAAGGGTGTTCAGGCACTAAGCAGGTCTGCACATATGTTGACCTGGGAGATCGGAAAAATCTCCACCCTTTACCCACCAGGCGCCGTCACCGAGATTCGAACCCGGGACCCTCAGATTGAAAGTCCAACGCTTTAACCATTCGGCTATTGCGCCCGTCAATCAAGGAGACAATCATACTCCAGTGAATCTAGTCACAGGACAACGAGTTGTGGATAATGGTCATCGTTTTAAGGAAACATCAATGTTACTCTTGCAATGTGAGTTTCAACCAGACGCGATCGTTTTATTACAGCTTTGTGGCTGTAGACCGTCGGATAATACGCTCCTGGGGAGAAGAAACAAGTGTTTTGGTGCATAGCATCGCGTGGTATTAATAACTGAATGATGTGTGTGTGTGTGTGTGTGTGTGTGTGTGTGTGTGTGTGTTGTGTGTGTGTGTGTTGTGTGTGTTGTGTGTGTGTGGGTGTGTGTGTGTGACATCCATCCTCCTCTTTTTTCCCCCCACTTTTGAATTACTTAATTTGTTGGGTGTTTTTTTTTACATTCTTACACCAAGACATCAAGTTTAACCGTAAACACACCAGGCTTAATAGTCACCATTCTGTATCAAGTATACATTTACATGAGAATCAGGAATGAAAAACGGGAAACAATAATGATAACAATAATGACAGATAGACAGATATATAGATAGATAGATAGATAGGTAGATACGTAAAAATTAGATTCATGGATATATTAATTATGAGATAAAGAAAAAGAAAAAAAAAGAAAAAAAAACGAGAACAAGAGAAAAAAAAAGAAAGAAAGAGTATATAATACACATATATGATAATGATTTTCTTTAAACAGGGGATAGGAGGAGAGGTGGGGGGCGCGAGTTCTGGCCTTCCAACCCCACCAGAAGAAAATGTCAATCAAGGTCCGATTAGCCTGTTCCCGTTTCACCCACTCTTTGATCACACCGCCACCCCCCCTGGCCTCTTGAGACTCTGTCCTGTTTCATTTCGCCTACCCGACGTTCCCGTTTCGCCTATTCATTTTCTTTCTCTTTCTCTCCCCCCATAGCCCCTCTCTCAAACACACACACACACACACACACACACACACACACACACACGAAGTTCACACACACACACACACACACACACACACACACACCACACACACACACGAAGTTCACACACACACACACACACACACACACACACACACACACACACACACACACACACACACACACGAAGTTCGCATGGTTCATAACTGAATGTCATTAAAAAGCAAACAAACAATAACAACAAAACAAACACAGCGACCGTCTTGCACACAAGCGCTATTGGGCAGAATGAGAAGTCCGCACTATGGGGCTGTAGCTTTCACCAGGAAAGACTGGGGCCACACAGTCAGGCGCTATCCTCATTCGGATCGAGTGGGATTTCTTTTTTTCTTTTCTTTCACTCCCCCCCTACCCTCCCCCCTCCCCCTCCACTCCCTCGCCCTCCACTTCACCTTGATTGGTGGTCCGCATGGTAGTCTTTCAGATGAGTCTGCAGATACACCGAAGCGCACTTGAAAGAATACATCACAGTTTTTCTTTCTTTTTTGTGTGAAATAATGCTTTTCATTGTTTATAATTTGTTATCATTATTATTGTTATTGTTGTTGTTGTTGTCGTCGTCATCATCAGCATCATCATCATCATCATATTATTATTATTATTTATTATTATCAGTAGTAGTTGTAGTTGTATGATTATGATAATGATGGTGATGATGATGACGATTATTATCATCTTGTCTTTTTCTAATTATAATCATAGCTTACTGGTGTGGGGATCACAATGGTGGTTCTGCCAGTCGATGGTTTATTAGCTCATAAAAAAATGCAAATCACTAGCGCGTTTGTGCCTTCGAAACATCGAAAATAAACAGGACAGTGCAAACTGACTGTGTGGTATATCATATTAAAACAACAACAACTAATACAACAACAGGAAGAACAACAAACCCAACTCTACAATTAACAAAAATAAAGACAGAGACTATGTTTGATATTGTACTGGTAACGTTTGTAGTGCAATTTTTTAAAACATTTCAGTCGATAATGTCATCTGTATAATTTGAAAAAAGTAACTTTGTCGGTATTTAAAGAAGGAACTAAGAAATTATATCAATCTTTCAACGAAACGAAGAAGAAGTAGAAAAAGAAGAAGTGGACGAATATAAAAAAGTCTAGTGTGATATAATACAAATTCATGTGTTCTATAATACAGCTTGTCTCCCCAACCCCCGCATCCTTCACCCACCCGCCCCCTAGCAACCATTCAGAATGGAAACTGAAAGCATTGAAACAAAGTTCTTCTTCCATGTGAAGAAATATGCACGCAAAAAGTTGAGTGATTTAGATCTTAAAAAAAAAAAAAAATTAAATAAAGAGAGAGAGAGAGAGAGAAGAAAAGAATCTTTGACAAAATTGCTTGACCTGTTTGTATGACAGAGCTGAACTGAGTGAATACGTGTCTCTCTGAGTCACCTTGTAAGCCCACGATTTCTTGCAGTCCCACGAGAAAATCGTGGGATTTGGAAAATTCGTGGGCTGACACACCCTGCGGTGCGCAGACAGCAGACCAGTATGAAGAAGAATGACAAATAGTCTTAAACCACGGTGCTACGTTGAGGTATTTTTTGACAAACATTTGTTTGTAAGTAAACGTGCAAGCATTAAAATGATTAATATGTTTTCTTTTGAATTGACGTAATCTAAGGATGGCATCCCGTGTAAATGAAGGGATTTTTTGTTTCGCATATTGATTAATTAAAGAAGAAGAAGGGTTTTCAGAAAGTTCGATTGATTGTGTAAACACAGAATAGAGCGGACTGAAAGACAAGGTACGACAAGGCGTTGATTTTATATTTCTTTACTTTTCTTACTTTCTTTTTTCTTTCTTTCGGTCTCTCAGTCTGTACTAGATCTACCTTCTTTATTAATTTTTCTCTTCCTTTCTTCACAGTTTGTTATTTCCCCTCATCTCTCTTTGTCTTAATTATGTTTACTTATTTCTACGGTGACACGTTGTTCTTGATTATGGATCATACTGCTGCTGCTGCTGCTGCTGCTAATTTGTATTCGTTTTTTTTTTTTTTTTTTTTTTTTTTTTTATCACAACAGATCTCTGTGTGAAATTCGGGCTGCTCTCCCCAGGGAGAGCGCGTCGCTATACTACAGCGCCACCCCCCTTTTTTTTCTCCCATGCATGCAGTTTTATTTATTTTTCCTGTCGAAGTGGATTTTTCTAAATAAATTTGCCAGGAACAACCTTTTTGTTGCCGTGGGTTCTTTTACGTGCGCTGCACACGGGACCTCGGTTTATCGTCTCATCCGAATGGCTAGCGTCCAGACCACCACTCAGGGCCTAGTGGAGGGGGAGAAAATATCGGCGGCTGAGCCGTGATTCGAACCAGCGCGCTCAGATTGTCTCGCTTCCTAGGCGGACGCGTAACCTCTAGGCCATCACTCCACATGGATAGTGGAAGTGGTGTTGGTGGGTGATGGTAATTGATAATGATGATGTTGATGATGATGATGGTAATGGTGATGCTGATGGTGGTGGTAATAGTAAATATTTTGGGTTTAAAAGATTTTTTAATGTCTTTTTTTTTTCTTTGTGATAGTAATGATGATAACGTTCACAGTTGTGATATTTATTTATTCATTTATTCGTTCATTTATTCAGCCATTCGACCATCCATCCATCCATCTATCTATTATCTATATATCTATCTTTCTTTCTATCTTTCTACTTCTATATCAGTCTGTCTGTTTGTCTGTCTGTCTTTCTCTTTCAATCAATCAATAATTTATCTATCTATCTGTCTATCTATCTATCTATCTGTCTGCCTGTCTGTCTATCCTTCCTTACGTTCGTCCATTTCTTTGTTAATTCATTTTCGTAAAAATTTTTTATATTAGTTTGCTTACCGGTGTCTTTCTTCTTCTTTTCTTCTTCTTTATTTTTTTATTTGTTTGTTTTGTCTTCGTCTTTGTGTGTGTCTATCTGTATTTCAGCAGCGTTATAAAAAAAAATTTTTTCTCCAAAAACAACAACAGTTCGTTCAAGTGCGACTTGAACTCAAGTTTATGATGTGTGTTTGTATGATAGGCTGTTTGTATGTGTGCTTACGTGCAAGGGTACGCGCGTGCGTGCGTGCATGTGTGTGTGTGTGTGTGTGTGTGTGTGTGTAATCAATCAGCAGTAATGTAAACACCAATTCTATCAACTGGGGACGGGATAAACTGCATAAAGAAACGAACAAAAAGTGAAGGAAGATGGAGCATTCAACAGTTCACACACACACACACACATACACACACGCACGCGCGCGCGTACACACACACAAGCACATACACGCACGCACGCACGCACGCACACACACACACACACACACACACACACACACACACACCCCTACATTTTCAACAAGAAGTCAGATATAAGATTAAATCATCAAGCAGATTTTGAGGGTAGGCACATAAAGTTCCATTTGAGACAGAAGGGGTTGGACATCATCCTTGTATTTAAGATAGAAAGGGCGGGACATAACCCTTGTATTCAAGACAGAAGGGACGGGACATAATCCTTGTATTTAAGATAGAAAGGGCGGGACATAACCCTTGTATTCAAGACAGAAGGGACGGGACATAATCCTTGTATTTAAGATAGAAAGGGCCGGACATAACCCTTGTATTTGAGACAGAAGGGGCGGAACACAATCTGTGTATATTAGACAGAAGGGGCGGGACATAATTCTTGTATAATAGACAAAAGGGGCGGGACATAATTCTTGTATATAAGACAGAAAGGGCGGAACATAATCCTTGTATTTGAGACAGAAGGGGCGGGACATAACCCTTGTATTTGAGATAGAAGGGGCGGAATTTAATCCTTGCATATTAGAAAGAAGGGGCGGAACATAATCCTTGTATATTAGACAGAAGGGGCGGGACAAAATCCTTGTATATTAGAAGGGGCGGAACATAATCCTTGTATATAAGACGGAAAGGTGGAACGTATTCATTGCATATTAGACAGAAGAGGCTATACATAATTCTTGTATATTAGACAGAAGGGGAGGAACATAATCCTTGTATATTAGACAGGGGCGGAACATAATCCTTGTACTTTAGACAGAAGGGGCGGAATATTATCCTTGTATATTAGATAGAAGGGGCGGGACATAATCCTTGTATATTAGACAGAACGGGCGGAACATAATCGTTGTATATTAGACAGAAGGGGCGGAACATAATCCTTGTATATTAGAAGGGGCGGAACATAATCATTGTACTTGAGACAGAAAGGCGGAACATAAACATTGTATTTGAGACAAAAGGCGTAGAACATAATCCTTGTATATTAGACAGAAGGGGCAGTATATAATCCTTGTATATTAAACAGAAGGGGTGGAACATAATCCTTGTGTTTGAGACAGAAGGGGTGGAACATAATCCTTGTATATTAGACAGAAGGGATGGAACATAATCCTTGTATATTAGAATGGCGGAGCATAATCCTTGTATATTACAGAAGGGGTGGAACACAATCCTTGTATTATTAGAAGGGCGGGACATAATGCTTGTATATTAGACAGAAGGGGCGGAACATAATCCTTGTATATTAGACAGAAGGGGGGGGGGGGGTTATAATTCTTCTATATCAGAAGGGCGGGACATAATCCTTATATGTTAGACAGCAGGTGCGGAACGTAATCCTTGTATTTGAGACAGAAGGGGCGGGACATAATTCTTGAATATTAGACAGAAGGGGCGGAACATAATCCTTCTATGTTAGCACAGAAGGGTCGAAACATAATCTTTGTATGTTAGAATGAAAGGGTGGAACATAATCCTTGTATATTTGACAGAAGGGGCGGGACATAATTCTTGAATATTAGACAGAAGGGGCGGAACATAATCCTTGTATAGTACACAGATTGGGATGGACATAACCCTTCTATTTGATACAGAATGGGCGGAACATAATCTTTGTATTTGAGACAGAAGGGGCGGAACTTAATCCTTGCATATTAGAAAGAAGGGGCGGAACATAATCCTTGTAAATTAGACAGAAGGGGCGGAACATAATCTTTGTATACTAGAAAAGTCGGAACATGATCCTTGTATTTGAGACAGAAGGGGCGGAACATAATCCTTGTATATTAGACAGAAGGGGCGGAACATAATCCGTGTATATTAGACAGAAGGGGTGGAACATAATCCTTGTATAATAGACAGAAGGGCAGAACGTAATCCTTGTATATTAGACAGAAGGGGCGGAACGTAATCCTTATATTTTAGACAGAAGGGCAGAACATAATCCTTGTATGTTAGGCAGACGGGGCGGAACGTAATCCTTGTATATAAGACAGAAGGGACGGAACGGATTCATTGTATATTGGACAGAAGGGGCAGAACGTAATCATTGTATGTTGGCCTGAAGGGGCGGAATCATTGTATAGTAGAGAGAAGTGGTGGAGCACAATCCTTGTATAGTAGACAGAAGGGGTGGAACACAATCCTTGTATATTAGATAGAAAGGGCGGAACATAATCATTGTATAGTAGACAGAAGGGGCGGAACATAATCCTTGTATATTAGACAGAAGGACGAAACGTAATCATTGTCTATTAGGCAGAAGGGCGGAACGTAATCCTTGTATATTAGACAGAAGGGACGAAACGTAATCATTGTATAGTAGACAGAAGGGACGGAACGTAATCTTTGTATATTGGACAGAAAGCGCGGAACGTAATCATTGTATAGTAGACAGAAGGGGCGGAACATAATCATTGTATGATGGAAAGAAGGGGCGGAACGTAATCATTGTAGAGTAGACAGAAGGGGCGGAACATAATCCTTGTATATCAGCAAGACGGGGCGGAACGTAATCCTTGTATAGTAGACAGGAGGGGTGGAACATAATCCTTGTATGTTGGATAGAAGGGGCGGAACATAATCCTTGTATTTCAGACAGACGGGGCGGAACATAATCCTTGTATATGAGAGAAAGGGGGCGGAAAATAATCCCTATATTATTAGTAGGGCGGGACACAATCCTTGTATATTAGACAGAAGAGGCGGAAAATAATCCTTGTATATTAGACAGAATGGGTGGAACATAATCCTTGTATATTACACAGACGGCCGAGGTATGACCCTTGTATATTAGAAGGGCGGAACGTAATTCTTGTATGTTAGACAGAAGAGGCGGGACATGATTATTGTATATAGACAGAAGGGACGGAGCGTAATCATTGTATATTATACAGAAGGGACAGAACGTCATCATTGTATAGTAGATAGAAGGGACGGAACGTAATCATTGTATATTAGACAGAAGGGGCGGAACGAAATCATGGTATAGTAGACATAAGGGACGGATAGTAATCATTGAATGATGGACAGAAGGGTGGAACATTATCCTTGTATATTAGACAGAAGGGCTGAACATAATCCTTGTATATTAGCCAGAAGGGCGGAACATTATCCTTGTATATTAGACAGAAGGACGGAACGTAATCATACTACATTAGACAGAAGGGCCGAAGGTAATCATCGTATATTAGACAGAAGGGACGGTACGTAATTATTGCATAGTAGACAACATGGACATAACGTAATCATTGAGTATTGAACAGAAGGGGCGGAACGAAATCATTGTATAGTAGACAGAAGGGACGGAATTTATTCATTGTATATTGGAGTGAAGGATCGGAACGTAATCATTGTATGATGGACAGAAGGGGACGGAGCGTAATCATTGTATAGTAGACAGAAGGGGACGGAGCGTAATCATTGTATAGTAGACAGAAGGGCTGGAGAATAATTCTTGTATAGTAGACAAAAGAGCGGAACGGAATCCTTGTATATTTGACAGAAGGGGCGGCACATAAGACTGAAGGTGCGGAACGTGATCCTTCTATTTTACACAGAAGGGCGGAACATACTCCTTGTATGTTAGACAGAAGGTGCGAAACGTAATCCTTGTATATTAGACAGACGGGCGGAATATAATCCTTGTATATTACAAAGAAGTGGCGGAACGTAATCAATGTGTATTAGACAGAAGGTACGGAACGTAATCATTCTATAGTAGACAGAAGGTTCCGAACGTAAACATTGTATATTGCTCAGAAGGCACGGCACGAAATCATTCTATAGTAGTCAGAAGGGACGGAACGTTGTATGTTGGACAGAAGGGCGGAACATTTTCCTTGTATATTGGAGAGTAGGGGCGGAACGTTATCATTGCATGTTGGACAGGAGGGGCATAACGTAATCGTTGTCTTTTGGACAGATGGGGCGGAACGTAATCATTGTATAGTAGACAGAAGGGACGGAATGTAATCATTGTATGTTGGACAGAAGGGGCGGAACGTAATCATTGTATGTTGGACAGAATGGGCGGGTCGTAATTATTGTATGTTGGACAGAAGGGGCGGAACGTAATCTTTAAATAGTAGACAGAAGGGGTGGAACATAATCCTTGTATTTTAGACAGAAGGGGGAACATATTCCTTGTATAGTAGACAGAAGGGGCAGAACATAATCCTTATATAGTAGACAGAAGTGGTGGAACATAATCCTTGTATAGTAGAGAGAAGGGGTGGAACGTAATCCTTGTATAGTAGAGAGAAGGGGCGGAACACAATCCTTGTATATTAGACAGGAGGACGGAACATTATCCTTGTATATAAGATAGAAGGACGAAAAGTAATGATTGTATCTTAGACAGAAGGGCGGAACGTAATCATTGTATACTGGACAGAAGGGACGGAAACGGAATCGTTTTATAGTAGACAGAAGGGACGGAACGCAATCATTGTATATTTGACAGAAGGGGCGGAACGTAATCATTGTATATTGGGAGAGAATGGGCGGAACTATCATTGTATATTGGAGAGAAGGGGCGGAACGTAATCATTGTATGTTGGGACAGAAGGGGTGGAACATAATCCTTGTATATTAGACAGAAGGGGCGGAACATAATCCTTGTATATTAGACAGCTGGGGCTGAACATAAACCTTGTATAGTAGACAGGAGGGTGGAACATAATTGTCGTATGTTAGAGAGAGGGGCGGAACATAATCCTTGTATAGTAGACAGAAAGGGTATAACATAATCCTTGTATGTTAGACAGAAGGGTTGGAACATAATCCTTGTATTCGAAACAGAAGGGGTGAATATAATCCTTGTATTCTACACAAAATGGGTGGACATAATCCTTGCATTTTAGAAGGGGCGAAATGTAATCCTTGTACTGTAGACCGAAGGGGCAGAACATAATCCTTGTATATTAGACAGAATGGGCGGAACATAATCCTTGTATAGTAGACAGAAGGGGCGGAACATGATTCTTGTATAGTAAACAGAAGGGCGGAACATAATCCTTGTGTATTTGACAGATGGGGCGGAACGTAATCCTTGTATTTTAGACAGAAGGGCGGAACATAATCCTTGTGAGTTAGAGGGGCGGAACGTAATCCTTGTATATTAGACAAAAGGGCGGAACATAATCATTGTATGTTAGAAGGGGCGGAACATAATCCTTGTATATTAGACAGAAGGGACGGAACGTAATCATTGTATGTTAGACGGGACGGAACGTAATCATTCTATAGTAGACAGAAGGGTCGGAACGTAGTCATTGTATATTGTACAGAAGGGATGGAACGTAATCATTGTATGGTAGACAGAATGGACGGAACGTAATCATTGTATGTTGGATAGAAGGGGGGAACATTATCCTTGCATATTGGAGAAAAGGGGCAGAACGTAATCATCGTATTTTGGAAAGAAGAGATGGAACGTAATGATTGTATGTTGGACAGAAGGAACGGAACGTAATCATTGTATGTTGGACAGAAGGGACGGAACTTAATCATTGTATGTGGGACAGAAGGGGCGGAACTTAATCATTGTGTAGTAGATAGAAGGGACGGAACGTATTACTGTATAGTAGACAGAAGGGACAGAACGTAATAATTGAATAGTAGACAGAAGGGACGGAACGTAATCATTGTGTAGTGGACAGAAGGGACAGATGGTAATCATTGTATAGTAGACAGAAGGAGCGGAACGTAATCATTGTACAGTAGACAGAATGGACGGAACGTAATCATTGTATAGTAGACAGAAGTGACGAAACGTAATCATTGTATAGTAGAGAGAAGGGACGGAACGTAATCATTGTATAGTAGACAGAAGGGACGGAACGTAATCATTTTATATGGGACAGAAGGGGCGGAACGTAATCATTGAATAGTAGACAGAAGGGTGGAACATAATCCTTGTATGTTAGACAGAAGGGGCTGAACATAATCCTTGTATAGTATACAGAAGGGGCGGAAGATAATTCTTGTTTAGTAGACAGAAGGGGCGAAACGTAATCCTTGTACTGTAGAACAAAGGGGCAGAACATAACCTTGTACAGTAGACAGAAGGGGCGGAACATAATCCTTGTATAGTAGACAGAAGGGGCGGACATTATTCTTGTATAGTAAATAGAAGGGCGGAACATAATCCTTCTGTATTTCACAGATGGGTCAGAACGTAATCCTTGTATTTTAAACAGAAGTGCGGAACATAATCCGTGTGTGTTAGAGGGGTGGGAACGTAATCCTTGTATATTAGACAAAAGGTCGGAACATAATCATTGTATGTTAGAAGGATCGGAACGTAATCATTGTATATTAGACAGAAGGGACGGAACGTAATAATTGTATAGTAGACAGAAGGGACGGAAAGTAATGATTGTATTTTGGAGAGAAGGGGTGGAACGTAATCATTGTATGTTGGACATAAGGGGCGGAACGTAATCATTATATAGTAGACAGAAGGGGTGGAACGTAATCATTTTATAGTAGACAGAAGGGAAATCCTTGTAGAGTACAGAGAAGAGGCGGAACGTAATCCTTGTATAGTAGACAGAAACAGCGGAACATAATCCTTTTATATTAGGCAGAAGGGCGGAACGTAATTCTTGTACAGTAGACAGAAGAGCTGAACGTAATCCTTGTATATTTGACAGAAGGGGCGGGCAATAATCCTTGTATACTAGACAGAAGGGGCGGAACGTCATCATTGTATATTCGACAGAAGGGATAGAACGTAATCATTGTATGGTAGACAGAATGGACGGAACATAATCATTGTATGTTGGATAGAAGGGCGGAACATTATCCTTGGAAATTGGAGGGAAGGGGCAGAACGTAATCATCGTATTTTGGACAGAAGGGACGGAACGTAATCATTGTATGTTGGACAGAAGTGACGGAATGTAATCATTGTATGTTTGGCAGAAGGGACGGAACTTAATCATTGTAAGTGGGACAGAAGGGGCGGAACTTAATCATTGTGTAGTAGACAGAAGGGACAGAAGGTAATTACTGTATAGTAGACAGAAGGGACAGAACGTAATGATTGAATAGTAGAATGAAGGGATGGAACGTAATCATTGTGTAGTAGACAGAAGGGACAGAACGTAATCATTGTATAGTAGACAGAAGGAACGGAACGTAATCATTGTACAGTAGACAGAATGGACGGAACGTAATCATTTGATATGGGAAAGAAGGGGCGGAACGGAATCATTGTGTAGTATACAGAAGGGACAGAACGTAATCATTGTATAGTAGACAAAAGGAGCGGAACGTAATTATTGTACAGTAGACAGAATGGACGGAACGTAATGATTTTATATTGGACAGAAGTGATGGAACGTAATCATTGTATAGTAGAGAGAAGGGACGGAACGTGATCATTGTATACTAGACAGATGGAACGGAACGTAATCATTTTATATGGGACAGAAGGGGCGGAACGGAATCATTGTATAGTAGACAGAAGGTTGGAGCATAATCCTTGTATGTTAGACAGAAGGGGCGGAACATAATCCTTGTATAGTAGACAGAAGGGGCGGAAGATAATCCTTGTATAGTAGACAGAAGGGGTGAAACGTAATCCTTGTACTGTAGATAGAGGGGCCGGAACATAATCCTTGTAGACAGAAGGGGGGGGAACATGATTCTTGTATAATAAACAGAAATGCAGAACGTAATCCTTGTATATTTGACAGATGGGGTGGAACGTAATCCTTGTATTTTAGACAGAAGGGCGGAACATAATCCTTGTGTGTCAGAAGGGGCGGAACGTAATCCTTGTATATTAGACAAAAGGGCGGAACATAATCATTGTATGTTAGAAGAGGCGGAACGTAATCATTGTATATTAGACAGAAGAAACGGAACGTAATCATTGTATAGTAGACAGAAGGGACGGAACGTAATCCTTGTATATTAGACAAAAGGGCGGAACATAATCATTGTATGTTAGAAGAGGCGGAACGTAATCATTGTATATTAGACAGAAGAAACGGAACGTAATCATTGTATAGTAGACAGAAGGGACGGAACGTAATGATTATATATTGTAGAGAAGGGCCGGACCGTAATCATTGTATGCTGGACATAAGGGGCGGAACGGAATCATTATATAGTTGACAGCAGGGACGGAACGTAATCATTGTATATTGTACAGAAGGGATGGAACGGAATCATTGTATGGTAGACAGAATGGACGGAACGTAATCATTTTATGTTGGATAGAAGGACGGAACAGTATCCTTGCATATTGGAGAGAAGTGGCAGAACGTAATCATCAGAATGGACAGAAGGGACGGAAAGTAATGATTGTATGTTGGACAGAATGGACGGAACGTAATCAATGTATGTTGGACAGAAAGTGCGGAACTTAATCATTGTGTAGTAGACAAGGGACGGAACGTAATTACTGTTTAGTAGACAGAAAGTACAGAACGTAATAATTGAATAGTAGACAGAAGGGACGGAACGTAATCATTGTGTAGTAGACAGAAGTAAGAGAACGTAATCATTGTATAGTAAACAGAAGGAACGGAACGTAATCATTGTACAGTAGACAGAATGGACGGAACGTAATCATTGTATAGTAGACAGAAGGGACGGAATGTAATCATATTATATGGGACAGAAGGGGCGGAAGGGAATCATTGTATAGTAGACAGAAGGGTGGAACATAATCCTTGTATGTTAGACAGAAGGGGCGGAACATAATCCTTGTATAGTAGACAGAAGGGGCGGAACATAATCCTTGTATAGTAGACAGAAGGGGCGAAACGTAATCCTTGTACTGTAGACGGAAGGGGCGTAAAATAATCCTTGTACAGTAGACAGAAGGGGCGGAACATAATCCTTGTATAGTAGAGAGAAGGGGCGGAACATGATTCTTGTATAGTAATCAGACGGGCGGAACGTAATCCTTGTGTATTTGATAGATGGGGCGGAACGTAATCCTTGTATTTTAGACAGAAGGGCGGAACATAATCATGGTATGTTAGAAGGGGCGGAACGTAATCATTGTATATTAGACAGAAGGGACGGAACGTAATCATTGTATAGTAGATAGAAGGGACGGAACGTAATGACTGTATATTGGAGAGAAGGAGCGGAACGGAATCATTGTATCTTGGACATAAGGGGCGGAACGTAATCATTGTACAGTAGACAGAAGGGACGGAACATAATCCTTGTATAGTAGAGAGAAGAGGTGGAACATAATCCTTGTATATTAGGCAGAAGGGCGGAACATAATTCTGGTATAGCAGACAGAAGAACTGAACGTAATCCTTGTATATGTGACTGAAGGGGCGGGCCATAATCTTTGTATACTAGACAGAAGGGGCGGAAAGTAATCCTTGTATAGTATACAGATGGCGCGGAACGTAATCCTTGTGTTTTAGACAGAAGGGTGTACATAATCATTGTATGTTAGAAAGGTCGGAACGTAATCCTTGTATATTAGACAGAAGGGTCGGAACGTAATCCTTGTATATTAGACAAACGGGCGGAACATAATCATTGTATGTCAGAAGAGGGGGAACGTAATCATTGTATATTAGACAGAAGGGACGGAACGTAATCATTGTATAGTAGAGAGAAGGGACGGAACGTAATGATTGCATACTGGAGAGAAGGAGCGGAACGTAATCATTGTATGTTGTACATAAGGGACGGAAGGTAATCATTATATAGTAGACAGAAGGGACGGAACGTAATTATTGTATAGTAGACAGAAGGGACGGAACATAATCCTTGTATAGTAGAGAGAAGAGGCGGAACGTAATCCTTGTATAGTAGACAGAAGGGTCGGAACGGAATTCTTGTATATTAGAAGGACGTAATCATATTATATATTTTATAGAAGGGATGGAACGGAATCATTGTATGGTAGACGGAATGGACGGAACGTAATCATTATATGTTGGATAGAAGGGCGGAATATTATCCTTGCATATTGGAGGAAAGGGGCAGAACGTAATCATCGTATTTTGGACAGAAGGGGCAGAACGTAATCATCGTATTTTGGACAGAAGGGACGGAACGAATCATTGTATGTTGGACAGAAGGGCAGGAACTTAATCATTGTGTACTAGACAGAAGGAACGGAACGTAATTACTGTATAGTAGACAGAAAGGACAGAACGTAATAATTGAATAGTACACAGAAGGGACGGAACGTAATCATTGTGTAGTAGACAGAAGGGACAGAACGTAATCATTGTATAGTAGAGAGAAGGAACGGAACGTAATCATTGTACAGTAGACAGAATGGACGGAACGTAATCTTTGTGTAGTAGACAGAAGGAATGGAACGTAATCATTGTACAGTAGACAGAATGGACGAAACGTAATCATTGTATAGTAGACAGAAGGGAGGGAACGTAATCATTGTATAGTAGACAGAAGGGACGGAACGGAATCATTTTATATGGGACAGAAGGGGCGGAACGTAATCATTGTATAGTAGACAGAAGGGTGGAACATAATCCTTATATAGTAGACAGAAGGGGCGGAACATAATCCTTGTATAGTAGACAGAAGGGGCGAAACATAATTCTTGTACTGTATACCGAAGGGGCAGAACATAATCCTTGTACAGTAAACAGAAGGGGCGGAACATTATCCTTGTAGACAGAAGGGGCGGAACATGATTCTTGTATAGTAAACAGAAAGGCAGAACGTAATCCTTGTGTATTTGACAGATGGGGCGGAACGTAATCCTTGTATTTTAGACAGAAGGGCGGACCATAATCCTTGTGTGTCAGAAGGGGCGGAACGTAATCCTTGTATATTAGACAAACGGGCGGAACATAATCATTGTATGTTACAAGAGGCGGAACGTAATCATTGTATATTAGATAGAAGGGATGGAACGTAATCATTGTATAGTAGACAGAAGGGACGGAACGTAATCATTGTATAGTAGACAGAAGGGTCGGAACGTAATCCTTGTATATTAGACAGAAGGGACGGAACGTAATCATTCTGTAGTAGACAGAAGGGTCGGAAGGTAATCATTGTATATTGTACAGAAGGGATGGAACGGAATCATTGTATGGTAGACAGAATGGACGGAACGTAATCATTGTATGTTGAATAGAAGGACGGAACATTATCCTTGGATATTGGAGAGAAAGGGAGAACGGAATCATCGTATTTTGGAGAGAAGGGACGGAACGTAATCATTGTATGTTGGACAGAAGGGACGGAACGTAATCAATGTATGTTGGACAGAAGGTGCGGAACTTAATCATTGTGTAGTAGACAGAAAGGACAGAACGTAATAATTGAATAGTAGACAGAAGGGACGGAACGTAATCATTGTGTAGTAGACAGAAGTGAGAGAACGTAATCATTGTATAGTAGATAGAAGGAACGGAACGTAATCATTGTACAGTAGACAGAATCGACGGAACGTGATCATTGTATACTAGACAGTTGGAACGGAACGTAATCATTTTATATGGGACAGAAGGGGCGGAACATAATCCTTGTATGTTAGACAGAAGGGGCGGAAGATAATCCTTGTATAGTAGACGGAAGGGGGCGAAACGTAATCCTTGTACTGTAGACCGAAGGGGCATGAACATAATCCTTGTGACAGTAGACCGAAGGGGGCCGGAACATTATCCCTTGTAGACAGAAGGGGGCGGAACATGATCTTGTATAGTAAACAGAAAGGAAGAACGTAATCCTTGTGTATTTGACACATGGGCGGGAACGTAATCCTTGTACTTTAGACAGAAGGGCGGAACATAATCCTTGTGTGTTAGAATGGGCGGAACGTAATCCTTGTATATTAGACAAAAGGGACGGAACGTAATCATTGTATAGTAGACAGAATTGACGGAACGTAATCATTGTATGTTGGACACAAGGGTCGGAACGTAATCATTGTATAGTAGATAGAAGAGACGGAACGTAATCATTGTATAGTAGACAAAAGGGACGGAACATAATCCTTGTATAGTAAAGAGGCGGAACATAATCCTTGTATAGTAGACTGAAGGGTCGGAACGTAATCCTTGTATATCGACAGAAGGGACGGAACGTAATCATTCTATAGTAGACAGAAGGGTCGGAACGTAATCATTGTATATTGACAGAAGGGATGGAACGTAATCATTGTATGGTAGACAAAATGGACGGAACGTAATCATTGTATATTGGATAGAAGGGCGGAGCATTATCTTTGCATATTGGAGAGAAGGGGCAGAACGTAATCATCGTATTTTGGACAGAAGGGACGGAACGTAATCATTGTATGTTGGACAGAAGGGACGGAACGTAATCATTGCATGTTGGACAGAAGGGGCGGAACTAAATCATTTTGTAGCAGACAGAAGGGACGGAACGTAATTATTGTATAGTAGACAGAAGGGACAGAACGTAATAATTGAATAGTAGACAGAAGGGACGGAACGTAATCATTGGGAAGTAGACAGAAGGGACAGAACGTAATTATTGTACAGTAGAGAGAAGGAACGGAACGTAATCATTGTATAGTAGAGAGAAGTGTCGGAACGTAATCATTTTATATGGGACAGAAGCGGCGGAGCGTAATCATTGTATAGTAGACAGAAGGGGCGAAACGTAATCCTTGAACTGTAGACAGAAGGGGGGGAACATATTCCTTGTATAGTAGACAGAAGGGGCGGAACATAATCGTTGTATAGTAGAGAGAAGGGTGGAACATAATACTTGTATAGTAGACAGAAGGGCAGAACGGAATCCTTGTATATTTGACAAAAGGGCGGAACATAATCATTGTATGTTAGAAGGGGCGGAACGTAATCATTGTATATTTGACAGAAGGGACGGAACGTAATAATTGTATAGTAAAGAGGCGGAACGTAATCCTTGTATAGTAGACAGAAGGGTCGGAACGTAATCCTTGTATATCGGACAGAAGGGACGGAACGTAATCATTCTATAGTAGACAGAAGGGTCGGAACGTAATCATTGTATATTGACAGAAGGGATGGAACGTAATCATTGTATGGTAGACAAAATGGACGGAACGTAATCATTGTATATTGGATAGAAGGGCGGAGCATTATCTTTGCACATTGGAGAGAAGGGGCAGAACGTAATCATCGTATTTTGGACAGAAGGGACGGAACGTAATCATTGTATGTTGGACAGAAGGGACAAGACGTAATCATTGTATGTTGGACAGAAGGGGCGGAACTAAATCATTTTGTAGTAGACAGAAGGGACGGAACGTAATTACTGTATAGTAGACAGAAGGGACAGAACGTAATAATTGAATAGTTGACAGAAGGGACGGAACGCAATCATTGTGTAGTAGACAGAAGGGACAGAACGTAATTATTGTATAGTAGAGAGAACGAACGGAACGTAATCATTGTACAGTAGACAGAATGGACGGAACGTAATCATTGTATAGTAGACAGAAGGGACGGAACGTAATCCTTGAACTGTAGACAGAAGGGGGAGAACATAATCCTTGTTAGTAGACAGAAGGGGTGGAACATAATCCTTGTGTAGTAGACAGAAGGGGCGGAACATGATTCTTGGATAGTAAATAGAAGGGCGGAACGTAATCCTTGTATATTTGACAAAAGGGCGGAACATAATCATTGTATGTTAGAAGGGGCGGAACGTAATCATTGTATATTTGACAGAAGGGACGTAACGTAATAATTGTATAGTAGACAGAAAGGACGGAACGTAATGATTGTATAATGGAGAGAAGGGGCGGAACGTAATCCTTGTATTTTAGACAGAAGGACGGAACATAATCCTTTTGTGTTAGAAGGGGCGGAACGTAATCATTGTATATTAGACAAAAGGGCCGAACATAATCATTTATGTTAGAAGGGGCGGAACGTAATCGTTGTATAGTATACAGAAGGGACGGAACGTAATCATTGTATAGTAGACAGAAGGGACGGAACGTAATCATTGTATATTAGACAGAAGGGACGGAACGTAATCATTGTATAGTAGACAGAAGGGACGGAACGTAATGATTGTATATTGGAGAGAAGGGGCGGAACGTAATCATTGTATGTTGGACATAAGGGGTGGAACGTAATCATTATATAGGAGACAGAAGGGACGGAACGTAATCATTGTATAGTAGACAGAAGGGACAGAACGGAATGATTGTACAGTAGACAGAAGGGGCGGTACGTAATCATTGTATATGGGACAAAAGGTGCTGGTCGTAATTATTGTATAGTAGACAGAAGGGACGGAACGTAATCATTGTATAGTAGACAGAAGGGACGGAACGTAATCCTTGTATAGGAGACAGAAGGGACAGAACCTAATCATTGTATAGTAGACAGAAGGCACGGAACGTAATTATTGTATAGTAGACAGAAGGGACGGAACGTAATCATTGTATAGTAGACAGAAGGGACGGAACGTAATCCTTGTATAGGAGACAGAAGGGACAGAACCTAATCATTGTATAGTAGACAGAAGGGACGGAACGTAATCATTGTATGTTAGGCAGTTGAGACGGAAGGGATTATATCTAAACAGTATGGACGTAGCAAGAAAAGGAACATCATGATCACCATCATCATAATATCAATAATAATAATAATAATAATAATTTTATTATCATTATTAGATTTATATAGTCTTGAATCCTGTGGAGAAACAAATCAAAGCGCTTTCGCGCCAGTCATTCACACGCATGCATAACTCTAAAACTGGAAATACTGAAGACAAGGAAGAGGCAGGGAAGGGAGGCTGTTTTGGGGAGAGGTGGGTTTTAAGGCCAGACTTGAAAGAGCTGAGTGCGGAGACCTGACGAAGAGAAAGAGGAAGTTCATTCCAATTGCAAGGTCCAGAGACAGAGAAAGAATGGCGCCCAACAGTACAGTGTTTGAATCTGGGTATACGTAAAGAGAACCGAAGCCGATCGTAGAGAGCGAGATGGAGTGTAGAAGTGAAAGGCAGTCACAGAGATAGGAAGGGGCAGATTTGTGAATACATTTACAACACAGAGTGCTGATCTTGTACTTTATTCTGTGTGAGACAGGTAGCCAGTGGAGATGTTGCAAAAGAGGTGTAATGTGCTCAGATCTTTTCTTTCTGAGGACGAGTCGGGCAGCAGAGTTTTGTATGCGCTGAAGGGACTGAATGAATGAAGCAGGCAAACCAGACAATAGGGAGTTTCAGTAGCTAAGGCAAGAGAGAACGAGAGAAACGACAAGTCTAGATGTTGAGTCAGTGGACAGATATTTCCGGATGGAACTGATACGCCGCAATTGACAGTAGCAGGATTTTACTGTCTGACTGATAAATTTTTGCATGGACAGTGTGTTGTCAAGGACAACGCCGAGGTTCCTGACTGAGCTGGAAAGAGGGATGGATTGTACTGCCAAATTTGATTGTGTCAGTTGTGATGGAAGAGAGTTTTTGTTTAGTTTTTTATGATCATTGCTTCCGTTTTGTCCGCGTTCATTTGTAGCTTATTTAGAGTCATCCAGATATTTATGTCCAGGAAGCAGTTGGATGTTTCTTGCGTGTGTACTTAACTGATGTCTTGTCAGTAGCTTTGTTTGTTTGTTTTGTTTCTTTGTGTGTTCGTATTTCAGTTAGTCTTTCTGAAATCGTGAGCAGGAAAAATGTAACTAAGGGGAAGAAGGCGTGTACAGGATGAAGAGGTAAACCTGTAGACGAAAGGACAGGCTGGTTGAAGACAAGAGTAACGCCCTTCACTGAGCGAAAGCCGTGGCAATGGAGACTGGTTTGAAAACACCACCACCATCACTACCACTACCACCACCACCATCATCATCGTCATCATCAGCAACAGCAGCAGCAGTGGCAGCAGCATCAAACTCATCATCATCACAATCATCTCAATCACCACCAACATCGTTAAAACTATAACAACAATAACAACAACAATAATTACAACAACAACAACAACAACAATAATAATAATAATAATAATAATAATAATAATAATAATAATAATAATGATGATGACTGGAAAAAAAATCCGACCACCACCACCATCATGATGATCATAATCATCATCAACATCAGTATCATTGGTACTGTCCGACTACTACCACTGCTACTACTACTAATGATAATGATGATGATGATACTGATGATAATGATGGTGAAAATAATAATATTACTATTGAAAATAATGATAAGTAGTGGTAGTAGTAGCAGCAGCAGTAGCAGCAGTAGCAGAAGCAGTAGTAGTCGTTGCTCTGCTGTTGTTGCACTTGAAGTGTGCAAGAGGAACAAAAACACGACCGATGACACAACCCGTGTGCCCTTTAATTAACCTGTTCTGCCCCACCCTGGCAGGAGGCCCGGACACCCTCAGGACTGGGGGCCAGCAGATGCAGCCCCTGCTGCTGCTGCGCTCCAAGAAGCCCCGCAAGGCGCGCACGGCCTTCACGGAGCAGCAGCTGCGCTGTCTGGAGCACAGCTTCCAGCGACAGAAGTACCTCAGTGTGCAGGACCGCCTGGAGCTGGCCGCCAAGCTGGGCCTCTCAGACACCCAGGTCAAGACCTGGTACCAGAACCGCAGGTGAATGGGGGGACGGGGGGGGTGATGGGTGAGGGAATGGGGGAAGGGGGAGGAGGCTTGGGGGATGTGGGTGTGGGGGGAGAGGAGGGTGTGTGTGTGTGTGATATCTCTTATTCGGAAATGGTGTTTTTGTTTGAGTTTTGTTTCCTTTAAAATACATGTTATAACCTCCATTACTGTGTGATATTATTTTCTTGATTTATTCAGCTTGAAAAAAAGTTAAACCTTTGCCATATTCACACACACACACACACACACACACACACACACACACACACACACACCACAGACACCACACACACACACACACACACACACACACACACATATATATATATATATATATATATATATATATATATGTGTGTGTGTGTGTGTAGGGGCAAATGCCTTTGCAGAATAAAACATTAAAACCCCTCCAGTGCCAAAGGAAAATCAGTAGAAAGTGTTGTGTAAAGTCATGAAACAATATCCAAAACAAAAAAGTTCTAAAACTGAGAAATATGGTCTGGAGATATATACCACCACTCCAGTCAAATTGTGTGAATTTTTCAGCCTTCCAGAGTTACTTCCCTTGTCTTCTGATGACGTCATCAGTGACGTCATTATGCACGTACGTCATATGTTCCATAGCACGCAAGGGGTTTTAAACGTTTGTTTTGTGTGCCTCTCCACACTCCCCCCCCTACCCCAACCCCACCGCCGCCCCCCTTACTCCCCCCTCGAAAAAGACCACAGCAACGAACAACTTGACCTGAAGGGCGAAATGCCACCAGGTCCTTAAACTCACCCATACGGTGTGTCTCTCACAGAACCAAGTGGAAGCGGCAGACGGCGGTGGGTCTGGAACTACTGACGGAGGCTGGGAACCTTGCAGCGGTGCAGCGCGTGCTTCACACCAACCCCTACTGGGCCTCCTTCCACCCCCATGCCGCGGCTCTCGTCGCCTCCCTCAACCCCCTCCTCCCCCGTCTGCACCCCGCCCCCTTCTCCCTCCCCACCCACGTCACCACCACCTCAGGGACAGTAGGAGCAGGGGCAGGGACAGCAGAGCACCCTGATGTCAGTCTGTCTTCTGGAGTGATCGGCCCTACCGGATCTCCGGCAGGGATACTTCCGGTGTTGAGTCCTGTGCTGGCTGGTGTGTCGTCTGTTGCTGCTGCGGCGGCGTCGTCGTCAATGTTTTCGTCTGCTGATAGTGGTGGTGGAGGTGGTGGAGGTGGTGGTTTTCGTGGAGGTTCGTGTCATGACGTCACGCCAACGGGACTTGCTGCTCTCATTGACGGAAAGGAAAAACATGGCTGACGATAATAAAAAGAAATAGTAGCTGGGAAAAAATACTGCTTTAGGTAGAATTTGTGAAAAAGTGAGATTAAGGTTCGTCAAAGAGGAAGACATTTCTAGCTTTCAGTATCTTCTCTCTGACAAATGTTATAAAGTCTGTTTGGTGGCAGTGGAAGTTTTTCGTGCCAACTGTTGGACAACCGATCTACATAGTAACTTTACTTTAACCACTTCACTGCCGCTGACAAGTGTGCTGGACAGTGAAGGGCTGTCACCACAAGGAAATAAGACTTATGAGTCAGAATGTCAGTAATCACTTTTATGTGGACTTTATATTTCATTCTATCGGGGATGTATTACTTTTTGATCCGCGAAACATAACGTAAAACTTTGGTAAGTGGCAAAAAGTGGCACTGCACTTCAGACTGATATCAAAGTGATCTCATTTCACCTCGGATCAGCAGTCCAGGAGTTAAGGGAAAACAAGTCCTCGATCTTGCTCATGATCATTCCCCATGGGGTTGTCTTTACATTTGAAGAGAGATTTTTTTTCTTATTTTATTTTATTTTACTTTATTTTATTATGAATGATTGGATGGTCTTGGCTGACACTAAACTTGTCTGCGTGTTTCAACAGCATGTGCAACGTGTTTTAAAACTCTTAAATCACGTTTTGGGCGATCAGCCTCTTCTCGATCTAAAAAGAAAATAGGTATGCACGTATCTTTCTTTTTCTGCTATATTCCAGTGCATTTAGTGTCTAATACATTTGTTTATTTTGTTCATTTATTGCATTTCATTTTTACTTAATGATTTATACACACCCTGTCGGCTTTCAAGGACTGACTCACGAGTTGGGTTTATGTGTAAGTCACGCAACCGCTCCTTTTTTTCTTTCATGTTTTTTTCTATTATTAAGCAGATATGGTACAGCGTGTAGATCAGCCCGCTCGCTTCACTACAGAGCAAGTCACATTGCCTTTCCTCACGTCAGTATGTTACCTTCAGAGAAGGTCACTATCTTTCCTCCAGAGCATGACCTTATCTTTCTATTAGAGGAGGTTGGTTCTCTTTCCTCCAGGACAGGTTATCTTTTCTCCAGAGTATGTCATTATCTGTCCTGTAGAGGAAGTCGTTAACTTTCCTCCAGGACAGCTCACAATCTTTCCTCCAGAGTATGTCATCATCTTTCTTCTAGAGAAGGTCGTCTTTTCTCCAAGACAGGTCACTATTTTTCTTCCAGAGAAGGTCATTATCCTTCCACTAGAGGATGTTGTCTTTCCTCCAGGACAGGGTCACTATCTTACATCCAGAGCATGTCATTATCTTTCCTCTTGAGAAGGTCGTTGACTTTCCTCCACGAGGGGGTCACTATCTTACCTGCAGAGGATGTCATTATCTTTTCTCTAGAGAAGGTCATTGTCTTTTCTCCAGGTGGGGTCACTATCTTACCTCCAGAGCATGTCATTATCTTTCCTCTTTAGAAGGTCATTGTCATTTTTCCAGGATGGGGTCACTATCTTACCTACAGAGCAGGTCATTATCTTTCCTCTAGACAAGGTCGTTGTCTCAAGGAGGGGGTCACTATCTTTCCTCCAGAGGATGTAATTATCTTTCCTCTTGAGAAGTCGTTGTCTTTCCTCCATGAGGGGGTCACTATCTGACCTTCAGGACAAAGTCACCTTGTTTCCTGCAGAGGAGTTCACCACCCATCACTTGTGGACAGGTCACAGTAAGTCAGACAGCCACTTCGTGCACGAACCTTTCCGCGTTGTGCCGCCCCCTCTGTGCCCATGGGAGAAGCAGACCAGGCTGCTGGACGTATTCTCCAGGACTGCATGCAGCGACATCAGAAGTCTTTGGGAAAATTATCTGCCCGCCCCCTCCCTCCCCCCGCCGTTTAAGCTCCAAAACTAACCAGAGAAAATGGTAGGATCGGGGATTAAGTTAGGAAGGCAGAAAGTGTCGATATTTTGAGCTCAGAGTTAGTTTGTTTGTTTTTACAGACGTTGCTTGGATGCCATTCCGCAAGGACACTGTAGACAATGCTTTGTTGTTAAGAGCGCTGTTGTGGACATGTTGATTTGAACTGGCACATGCTACAAAGTCTGAAGCGTGGTCGAAGTCCTGCTCTCGATTAAAGTTGTGTTGGCTTGCAAGGGTGATTTGGTTTTGCGCGTGCGCGCGTGTGTGTGTATGTGTGTGTGTTTTCTGCGTGTGTTGTGTGTGTGTGTGTGTGTGTGTGTTCATATGGTTTTTGAAAAACAATAGATTGTGTGTGTGTGTGTGTGTGTGTGTGTTCATGTTCATAGATTGTGTGTGTGTGCGCGCCTGCGTGTGTGTGTGTGTGTGTGTGTGTGTGTGTGTGTGTGCCTGCGCGTGTGTGTGTGTGTTTGTTCATACGGTTTATAAAAAAACCAGATGTGACTATGTAACGGTCAGGACACACACCACACAAACACATACAGTGATACACAAATTGTGAAACAACAGCAGCAACAGTGATGACACCACCACCAACAACCAAACGTTGCTACCGAAGTAGAAGAAGACAAATAAAAGTACATATAAAACACACACACACACACAGAGTGTAAAGACAAGAACGACAGAAGGCTTTCCTTCATTCCAGTTTCTTTTGAAATCGACTCCAGTAAGTTTCCTTGGTTTCAATTAATAGCAACAAGGAAAAAAAAAAGAAAGAAAGAAAATTAAAGAAGGACATGGAGTGAAAAGGATGACCGGGGGGGGGGGGGGGGGGGGGGATGAAAACAACAACAACAACTAACAAACAAACAAACAAACAAACAAAAATCAGCAGCAGCAACAACAGACGCATTTCCCGACGGTTTCAAACACTTACACACTGTTGCCCACGGCTTTGGAAATCTCAACCACAAAACATCAGACTCCTTTCCACCACAAAACCTTTCAAGTCAAATCTTAAAACATACTCACTCTCACTGCGGTGAGCTGTTGTCACGATTCGCCTTGCAGGCTTGATGTGCACGCTGGGTTCCTTTTTCTTTCATTAATGGTTTTTTTTTTTAACTTAATTAGTCTCTTAATCAACCGATTTCTTTTTTTATTGTGAATGGTGCCAACTTCTCTGCCATTACCTGGACAAGATCGTGGTATCCTTTTCTTCGACTTTTGGCCATGGATAACAGAAATATGTTCGTGTTTCTTTGACCCTCTCTCTTCTCTGTGTCACGGCCCAATCGCCAACCACTGTGAGTGATCTCTTTGCACGGCCTGTCAGTGTCAATGTGTCGTTTTCTCAGTTCCCGTGCACTCTTCCAGTACAAATGCACCCACATGACACCAACGAACACAATGTTTCTACCGTGGTTTTCTCTCGAATACAGCTCATGGATGATCAAAACCAGTGTTAATTTTCTCTGACGTCGACCAGCGCCTCCCCAGTTTCTTCCTTCCAGCCATCATGGACGTGCGCTCTCTGCACCACACTGTGCCGGCGCCTGCAGGGACTAGGGATTTATTCCCACTGCCTGCCCTGTCTCAGGAAGCCTGCCAGGAAGAAGCGTCCCTACAGAGGAGGTCATAGGAAGCAGGGCATGGAGATAGTTTGGATTTCCAGCCGTACCCCCCCCCCCTCCCGCACCCCCCAGCGACAGTAACTGTAAGTCTGTTCCATCTCCCTCATTCAATCATCTGTTCCATCTCCCTCACTCAGTCATTCTCCATCTCCCTCAAATAGTCATTCTCCATCTCCCTCCCTCAGTCGTTCTCCATCTCCCTACCTCAGTCCTTCTCCATCTTTCTCACGTAGACAGAAAGGACAGAACGAAATCATTGTATATTGGACAGAAGGGGCGGAACGAAATCATTCCATAGTAGAAGAAGTGACGGAACGTATTCATTATATATTGGAGAGAAGGGGGGGAACGTAATCATTGTATAGTAGACAGAAGGGGCGAAACACAATCCTTGTATAGAAGAGAGAATGGGTGGAACATAATCCGTGTATATTGTACAGAAGGGACGGAACCTAATCATTGTATATGGGAGAGAAGGTGCGGAAAGTAATCATTGTATGTTGGACAGAAGGGGCGGAACGTAATCATTGTATATTAGAAAGGGCGGAACGTAATCATTGTCTATTAGGCAGAAGGGCGGAACGTAATCATTGTCTATTAGGCAGAAGGGCGGAACATTATCCTTGTATATTAGACAGAAGAGACGGAACGTAATCATTCTATAGTAGACAGAAGGTTCGGAACGTAAACATTGTATATTGCTCAGAAGGCACGGCACGAAATCATTCTATAGTAGGCAGAAGGGACAGAACGACATCATTATATGTTGGACAGAAGGGGCGGAACGTAATCATCGCATGTTGGACAGGAGGGGCGTAACGTAATCATTGTATGTTGGACAGAAGGGGCGGAACGTAATCATTGTATAGTAGACAGAAGGGACGGAACGCAGTCATTGTATAGTAGACAGAAGGGACAGAATGTAATCATTGTATGTTGGACAGAAGGGGCGGAACGTAATCATTGTATGTTGGACAGAAGGGGCGGAACGTAATCCTTGTATAGTAGAGAGATGGGGCGGAACATAATCGTTGTATGTTAGAGTGGCGGAACATAATCCTTGTATAGTAGACAGAAGGGGCGCAACATAATCCTTGTATTCGAGACAGAAGGGGCGGAACATAATCCTTGTATTTTTACACAAAAGGGGCGGACCATAATCCTTAGATTTTAAGAAGGGCGAGGCATAATCCTTGTGCATTAGACAGAACGGGCGGAACATAATCCTTGTACATTAAACAGAATGGGTGAAACATAATCCTTGTGTAGTAGACAGAAGGGGAGGAACATTATTCTTGTATAGTAGACAGAAGGGGCGGAACATAATCCTTATAGAGAGAAGGGGTGGAACATAATCCTTGTATTTTAGACAGAAAGGGGAACATATTCCTTGTATAGTAGACAGAAGGGGCAGAACATAATCCTTATATAGTAGACAGAAGTGGTGGAACATAATCCTTGTATAGGAGAGAGAAGGGGTGGAACGTAATCCTTGTATAGTAGACAGAAGGGGGGAACATAATCCTTGTATATTAAACAGGAGGACGGAAACATTATCCTTGTATATAAGACAGAAGGACGGAAAGGAATGATTGTATATTAGACAGAAGGGACGGAACGTAATCGCTGTATAGTAGACAGAAGGGACGGAACGCAATCATTGTATATTTGACAGAAGGGGCGGAACGTAATCATTCTATATTGGACAGAAGGGGCAGAACGTAATCATTGTATATTGGAGAGAAGGGGCGGAACGTAATAATTGTATGTTGGACAGAAGGGGAGGAACATTATTCTTGTATAGTAGATAGAAGGGGCGGAACATAATCCTTGTAGACAGAAGGGGTGGAACATAATCCTTGTATGTTAGAAAGAAAGGGCGGAACATAATCCTTGTACATTAGACGTGTGGGAGACAATCCTTGTATAATAGACAGAATGGCTGAAACATAATCCTTGTATACTAGACAGAAGATGTGGAACAGAATCCTTGTATGTTAGAAAGAAGTGGTGGAACATCATCCTTGTATGTTAGAAAGGGTGGAACATAATCCTTGTATATTAGACGTTCGGGACATAATCCTTGTATATTAGACAGAAGGGGCGGGACGTAATCCTTGTATATTGGACAAAATGGGCGGAACGTAATCCTTGTATATTAGACAGAAGGGGCGGAACCTAATCACTGTATATGGCACAGAAGGTGCGGAACATAATCATATGTTGGACAGCAGGTGGGAACGTAATCCTTGTAGAGAGAAGGGGCGGAACATAATCCTTGTATATTAGACAGAAGGGGTAGAACATAATCCTTGTGTAGTAGACAGAAGGGGTGGAACATGATCCTTGTATGGTAGACATAAGGGGCGGAACAGAACCGTTGTATAAAAGAAGGAGCGGAACATAATCCTTGTTTAGTAGAGAGAACGGGTAGAACATAATCCTTGTATATTAGACAGAACGGGCGGAACATAATCCCTGTATATTAGACAGAACGATGGGAACATAATCCTTGTATAGTAGACGGAGGGGTGGAACATAATCCCTGTATTTTAGACAGAAGGGGCGGGACATAGTCCTTGTATAGTAGACAGAAGGGGCGAAACATATTCCTTGTATTTGAGGCAAAAGGGGCGGAACATAATCCTTGTATTATTAGAAGGGCGGGACATAATCCTTGCATATGAGACAGAAGGGGCGGAACATAATCCTTGTATATGAGACAGAAGGGTCGGGGCATAATCCTTGTATATTAGAGAGAAAGGGCGGAACGTAATCCCTGTATGTTAGACAGAAGGGGCGGAACATAATCCTTGTCCAGTAGACAGAAGGGGCGGAACATAATCCTTGTGTAGTAGACAGAAGGGGCGGAACATAATCCTTGGATATTATACAGAAGGGGCCAACATGGTTATTGAATAGTAGACAGAAGGGACGGATCATAATCATTGTATATTATACTGAAGGGACGGAACGTAATCATTGTATACTAGACATAAGGGCGGAACATAATCATTGTATGTTAGAAGGGGCGGAACGAAATCATTGTATAGTAGACAGAAGGGACGGATAGTAATCATTGTATCTTGGACAGTAGGGTGGAACATTATCCTTGTATATTAGACAGAAGGGCGGTACATTATCCTTGGGTATTAGACAAAAGGACGGAACGTAATCATTGTATATTGGACAGAAGGGTCGGAACGTAATCATTGTATGTTGGAGAGAAAGGATGGATTGTAATGTTGGACAGAAGGGGTGGAACGTAATCATTGTACATTGGACAGAAGGGTCGGAACGAAATCATTGTACATTGGAGAGAAGGGGCGGAACGTAATCATTGTATGTTGGAGAGAAGGGGCGGAACGTAATCATTGAATAATAGACAGAAGGTACGGAACGTAATAATTGTATAGTAGACAGAAGGGACGGAACGTAATCTTTGTATATTGGACAGAAAGTGCGGAACGTAATCATTGTATAGTAGACAGAAGGGGCGGAACATAATCATTTTGGACAGAAGCGGCGGAACGTAACCATTGTATAGAAGACAGAAGGGGCGGAACATAATCCTTGTACAATAAAGAGAAGGGGCTTAACATAATCCTTGTATATTAGAAGGGTGGAACATAATCCTTGTATAGTAGACAGAAGGGGCGGAACATAATCCTCATATATCAGAAAGGAGGAGCGGAACATAATCCTTGTATGTTGGACAGAAGGGGCGGAACATAATCCTTGTATTTGAGACAGTAGGGGCGGAATGTAATCCTTGTATATGAGACAAAAGGGGCGAAACATAATCCTTGTATTATTAGTAGGTCGGAGCATAATCCTTGTATATTAGACAGAAGGGGCGGTAAATAATCCTTGTATATTAGACGGAATGGGTGGACCATAATCCTTGTATATTACACAGACGGGCGAGGCATAACCCTTGTATATTAGAAGGGCGGAACATAATCCTTGTATATTAGACAGAAGAGGCGGGACATAATCCTTGTAGAGTAGACAGAAGGGGCGGCACATAATCCTTGTGGAGTGGACAGAAGGGGCGGCACATAATCCTTTTAGAGTAGACAGAAGGGGCGGCACATAATCCTTGTATAGTAGACACAAGGGTCGGAACATGATTATTGTATATAGACAGAAGGGCGGGAGCGTAATCATTGTATATTACACAGAAGGGGCGGAACGTAATCATGGTATAGTAGACACAAGGGACGGATAGTAATCATCGTATGTTGGATAGAAGGGTGGAACATTATCTTTGTATATTAAACAGAAGGGCTGAACATAATCCTTGTATATTAGCCAGAAGGGCGGAACATTATACTTGTATATTAGACAGAAGGACGGAACGTAATCATTCTATATTAGACAGAAGGGCGGAAGGTAATCATCTTATATTAGAAGGGACGATACCTAATCATTATATAGTAGACAGCAAGAATAGAACGTAATCATTTTATATTGGGCAGAAGGTGCGGAACGTATCTATTGTATATTGGAGTGAAGGGTCGGAACGCAATTATTGTATGATGAACAGAAGGTGCGGAACGTAATCATTGTATAGTAGACAGAAGGGCCGGAGCATAATCTTTGTATAGTAGACAGAATGCTGGAACGTAATCCTTGCATATTTGACTGAAGGGGCGGAACGTGAACCTTATATAGTATACAGAAGGGGCGGAACGTAATCCTATAGTAGACAGTAGGGCAGAACATAACCCTTGTATGTTAGACAGAAGGGGCGGAACGTAATCCTTGTATATTAGACAGAAGGGCGGAATATAATCCTTGTATATTAGACAGAAGGGGCGGAACGTAATCACTGTGTATTAGACAGAAGGTTCGGAACGTAAACATTGGGCAGAACATAATCCGTGTATTGTAGACAGAAGGGGTGGAACATAATTCGTGTATTGTAGACAGAAGGGGTGGAACATAATCCTTGTATGTTAGAAAGAAGGGGCGGAAGATAATCCTTGTATATTAGACAAGTTGGACACAATCCTTGTATATTAGACAGAATGGGTGGAAGATAATCCTTGTATGTTAGAAAGAAGGGGTGGAACATAATCCTTGTATGTTAGACAGAAAAAGTGGAACATAATCCTTGTTTATTAGACCTTCGGGACATAATCCTTGTATATTAGACAGAAGGGGCGGGACGTAATCCTTGTATATTGGACAGAATGGGCGGAACGGAATCCTTGTATGTTAGATAGAAGGGACGGAACACAATCCTTGTATATTAGAGAGAAGTGGCTGAACATAAATCTGGAATAGTAGAAAGAAGGGGCGTAACATAATCCTTGTATGTTAGAAAGAAGGGGTGGAACATAATCCTTTTATGTTAGACAGAAAAGGTGGAATATAATCCTTGTTTATTAGACTTTCGGGACATAATCCTTGTATATTAGACAGTAGGGGCGGAACATAACTCTTGTATACTAGACAGAATGGGTGGAACGTAATCCTTGCATATTAGAGAGAAAAAGGGCGGAACATAATCCTTGTACAGTAGACAGAAGGGACAGAACGTAATCATTGTATATTGGACATAAGGGGTGGAACGGAATCATTGTATAGCAGACAGAAGGGACGGATAGTAATCATTGTATGTTAGACAGAACGGGCGGAATATAATCCATGTATATTAGACAGACGATGGGAACATAATCCTTGTATTGTAGACAGGGGTGGTGGAACATAATCCTTGTATTTTAGACAGAAGGTGCGGAACATATTCCTTGTATGGTACACAGAATTGGCGAAACATATTCCTTGTATTTGAGGCAAAAGGGATGGAACATAATCCTTGTATTATTAGAAGGTCGGGACATAATCCTTGCATATTAGACAGTATGGCGGAACATAATCCTTGTATATGAGACAGAATGTGTGGAACATAATCCTTGTATATTAGAAAGATGGGCGGGGCATAAACCTTGTATATTAGAGAGAAAGAGCGGAACGTAATCATTGTATAGTAGACAGAAGGGTCGGAACGTAATTCTTGTATATTAGACAGAAGGGACGGAACGTTTTCATTCTATAGTAGACAGAAGGCTTGGAACGTAATCATTCTATATTGGACAGAAGGGATGGAACGTAATCATTGTATGGTGGACAGAATGGACGGAACGTAATCATTGTATGTTGGATAGAAGGGCGGAACATTATCCTTGCATATTGGAGAGAAGGGGCAGAACGTAATCATCGTATTTTGGAGAGAAGGAACGGAACGCAATCATTGTATGTTGGACAGAAGGGACGGAATGTAATCATTGTATGTTCGACAGAAGTGGCGGAACTTAATCATTGTGTAGTAGACAGAAGGGACGTAACGTAATTACTGTATAGTAGACAAAAAGGACACAACGTAACAATTGAACAGTAGACAGAAGGGACGGAACGTAATCATTGTGTAGTAGACAGAAGTGACAGAACGAAATCATTGTGTAGTAGACAGAAGGAATGGAACGTAATCATTGTACAGTAGACAGAATGGACGAAACGTAATCATTGTATAGTAGACAGAAGGGAGGGAACGTAATCATTGTATAGTAGACAGAAGGGACGGAACGTAATCATTTTATATCGGACAAAAGTGGCGGAACATAATCCTTGTATAGTAGACAGAAGGAGCGGAACGTAATGCTTGTATTTTAGACAGAAGGGGCGGAACATAATCCTTGTATAGTAGACAGAAGGGGCGGAACATAATCCTTGTATAGTAGACAGAAGGGGCGAAACGTAATCCTTGTACTGTAGACAGAAGGGGCAGAACATAATCCTTGTACAGTAGACAGAAGGGGCGGAACATAATCCTTGTATAGTAGACAGAAGGAGTGGAACATGAAATTTATATAGTAAACAGAAGGGCGGGACGTAATCCTTGTGTTTTGTATTTGACAGATGGGGCGGAACCTAATCCTTGTATTTTAGACAGAAGGGCGGAACATAATCCTTGTGTGTTAGAAGGGGCGGAACGTAATCCTTGTATATTAGACAAAAGGGCGGAACATAATCATTGTATGTTAGAAGGGACGGAACGTAATCATTGTATATTAGACAGAAGGGACGGAACGTAATCATTGTATAGTAGACAGAAGGGACGGAACGTAATGATTGTATATTGGAGAGAAGGGACGGAACGTAATCATTGTATGTTGGACATAAGGGGCGGAACGTAATCATTATATAGTAGACAGAAGGGACGGAACGTAATCATTGTATAGTAGACAGAAGGGATGGAACATAATCCTTGTATAGTAGAGAGAAGAGGCGGAACGTAATCCTTGTATAGTAGACAGAAACGGCGGAACATAATCCTTGTATATTAGGCAGAAGGGCGGAACGTAATTCTTGTATAGTAGACAGAAGAGCTGAACGTAATCCTTGAATTTTGACAGAAGGGGCGGGCCATAATCCTTGTATACTAGACAGAAGGGGCGGAAAGTAATTCTTGTGTTTTAGACAGAAGGGCGGAACGTAATCCTTGTATATTCGACAGAAGGGTCGGAACGTAATCCTTGTATATTAGACAGAAGGGACGGAACGTAATCATTCTATAGTAGACAGAAGGGTCTGAACGCAATCATTCTATATTAGACAGAAGGGATGGAACGTAATCATTTATGGTAGACAGAATGGACGGAAAGTAATCATTGTATGTTGGTTAGAAGGGCGGAATATTGTCCTTGCAAACTGGAGAGAAGGGGCAGAACGTAATCATCGTATTTTAGACAGAAGGGACGGAACGTAATCATTGTTTGTTGGACAGAAGGAACGGAACGTCATTATTGTGTAGTAGACAGAAGGGACGGAACGTAATTACTGTATAGTAGACAGAAGGGACAGAACGTAATAATTGAACAGTAGACAGAAGGGACGGAACGTAATCATTGTGTAGTAGACAGAAGGGACAGAACGTAAACATTGCATAGTAGACAGAAGGAACGGAACGTAATCATTGTACAGTAGACAGAATGGACGGAACGTAATCACTGTATAGTAGACAGAAGGGACGGAACGTAATCATTGTATAGTAGAGAGAAGGGACGGAACGTAATCATTGTATAGTAGAGAGAAGGGACGGAACGTAATCATTTTATATGGAGAAATATGCACATTGGAGAAAAGGGGCAGAACGTAATCATCGTATTTTGGACAAAAGGGACGGAACGTAATCATTGTATGTTGGACAGAAGGGACGGAACGTAATCATTGAATGTTGGATAGAAGGGGCGGATCTTAATCATTGTGTAGTAGACAGATGGGACGGAACGTAATCTTTGTATAGTAGAGAGAAGGGACGGAACTTGATCATTGTATAATAGACAGATGGGACGGAACGTAATCATTTTATATCGGACAGAAGGGGCGGAACGGAATAACTGTATAGTAGACAGAAGGGTGGAACAAAATTCTAGTATGTTAGAAGGGGCGGAACATTATCCTTGTATAGTAGACAGAGGGGGCGGAACATGATTCTTGTATAGTAAACAGACGGGCGGAAAGTAATCCTTGTGTATTTGGCAGATGGGGCGGAACGTAATCCTTGCATTTTATAGAGAAGGGCGGAACATAATCCTTGTGTGTTAGAAGGGGCGGAACGTAATCCTCGTATATTAGACAAAAGGGCGGAACTTAATCATTGTATGTTAGAAGAGGCGGAACATAATCATTGTATATTAGACAGAAGGGACGGAACATAATCATTGTATAGTAGAGAGAAGGGACGGAACGTAATGATTGCATACTGGAGAGAAGGAGCGGAACGTAATCATTGTATGTTGTACATAAGGGACGGAAGGTAATCATTATATAGTAGACAGAAGGGACGGAACGTAATTATTGTATAGTAGACAGAAGGGACGGAACATAATCCTTGTATATTAAACAGAAGGGACGGAATGTAATCATTCTATAGTAGACAGAAGGGTCGGATCGTAATCATTGTATATTGTACAGAAGGGATGGAACGTAATCATTGTATGATAGACAGAACGTAATAATTGTATGTTGGATAGAAGGGCGGAATATTATCCTTGCATATTGGAGGAAAGGGGCAGAACGGAATCATCGTATTTTGGACGGAAGGGACGGAACGTAATCATTGTGTAGTAGATAGAAGGGACGGAACGTAATCATTGTATAGTAGACAGAAGGGACGGAACGTAATAATTTTATATGGGACAGAAGGTGCGGAACGTAATCATTGTATAGTAGACAGAAGGTGGAATATAATCCTTGTATGTTAGACAGAAGGGGCGGAACATAATCCTTGTATAGGAAACAGAAGGGGCGGTATATAAACCTTGTATATCAGGCAGAAGTGTGGAACGTAATTCTTGTATAGTACACAGAAGAGCTGAACGTAATCCTTGTATATTAGAAGGGGCGGAACGGAATTATTGTATAGTAGACAGAAGGGTGGAACATAATCATTGTATGTGGGACAGAAGGGGCGGAACTTAATCATTGTGTAGTAGACAGAAGGGACGGAACGTAATTACTGTATAGTAGACAGAAGGGACAGAACGTAATAATTGAATGGTAGACAGAAGGGACGGAACGTAAACATTGTGAAGCAATCCTTGTATAGTATACAGAAGGGGAGGTACGTAAACCTTGTGTTTGACAGGGCGGAACATAATCATTGTATATTATAAGGGGCGGAACGTAATCCTTGTATATTAGACAGAAGGGTCGGAACGTTATCGTTGTATATTAGACAGAAGGGAAGGAACGTAATCATTCTATAGTAGACAGAAGGGCCGGAACGTAATCATTGTATATTGGACAGAAGGGATGGAACGTAATCATTGTACAGTGGAGAGAAGAGGCGGAACGTAATCATTGTACAGTGGAGAGAAGAGGCGGAACGTAATCATTGTATAGTAGACAGAAGGGACGGAACGTTATCATTCTAGAGTAGACAGAAGGCTTGGAACGTAATCATTGTATATTGGACAGAAGGGTTGGAACTTAATCATTGTATGGTGGACAGAATGGACGGAACGTAATCATTGTATGTTGGATAGAAGGGCGGAACATTAATCTTGCATATTGGAGAGAAGGGGCAGAACGTAATCATCCTGTTTTGGACAGAAGGGACGGAACGTAATCATTATATAGTAGACAGAAGGGACGGAACGGAATTATTCTATAGTAGACAGAAGGGACGCAACATAATCCTTGTATATTAGAGAGAAGAGGCGGAACGTAATCCTTGTATATTAGACAGAAGGGACGGAACGTAATCCTTGTATATTAGACAGAAGGGACGGAACGTAATAATTCTATAGTAGACAGTAGGGTCGGAACGTAATCATTGTATATTGTACATAAGGGATGGAACGTAATCATTGTATGTTAGACAGAAGGGGTGGAACTTAATCATTGTGTAGTAGAGAGAAGGGACGGAACGTAATCACTGTATAGTAGACAGAAGGGACAGAACGTAATAATTCAATGGTAATCAGAATGGACGGAACGTAAACATTGTGTAGTAGACAGAAGGGACAGAACGTAATCATTGTATAGTAGACAGAAGGAACGAAACGTAATCCTTGTACAGTAGACAGAATGGACGGAACGTAATCATTTTTTAGTAGACAGAAGGGACGGAACGTAATCATTGTATAGTAGAGAGAAGTGACGGAATGTGATCATTATACATGGGACAGAAGGAGCGGAACGTAATCATTGTATAGTAGACAGAAGGGGTGGAACATAATCCTTGTATGTTGGAGAGAAGGAGCGGAACATAAATCCTTGTATAGTAGACAGAAGGGGCGGAACATAATCCTTGTATAGTAGACAGAATCGGTGAAACGTAATCCTTGTACTGTAGACCGAAGGGGCAGAACATAATCCTTGTACAATTGACAGAAGAGGCGGAACATAATCCTTGTATAGTAGACAGAAGGGTCGGAACATGATTCATGTATAGTAAACAGAATGGCGGAACGTAATCCTTGTGTATTTGACAACTGGAGCGGAATGTAATCCTTGTATTTTAGACAGGAGGGCGGAACATAATCCTTGTGTGTTAGAAGGGGCGGAACGTAATCGTAGTATATTAGACAAAAGGGCGGAACATAATGATTGTATGTTAGAAGGGGCGGAACGTAATCATTGTATATTAGACAGAAGGGACGGAACGTAATGATTGTAGATTGGAGAGAAGGGATGGAACGTAATCATTGTATGGTGGACAGAATGGACGCAACGTATTCATTGTATGTTGGATAGAAGGGCGGAACATTATTCTTGCATATTGGAAAGAAGGGGCAGAACGTAATCATCCTGTTTTGGAGAGAAGGGACGGAATGTAATCATTATATAGCAGACAGAAGGAACGGAACGGAATCATTGTATTGTAGACAGAAGGGACGCAACATAATCTTTGTATAGTAGAGAGAAGAGGCGGAACGTAATCCTTGTATAGTAGACAGAAGGGTCGGAACGTAATCCTTGTATATTAGACAGAAGGGACGGAACGTAATAATTCTATAGTAGACAGAAGGGTCGGAACGTAATCATTGTATATTGTACATAAGGAATGGAACGTAACCATTGTATGTAGGACAGAAGGGGTGGACGTTAATCATTGTGTAGTAGAGAGAAGGGACGGAACGAAATCACTGTATAGTAGACAGAACGGACAGAACGTAATAATTGAATAGTAATCAGAATGGACGGAACGTAAACATTGTGTAGTAGACAGAAGGGACAGAACGTAATCATTGTATAGTAGACAGAAGGAACGAAACGTAATCCTTGTACAGTAGACAGAATGGAAGGAACGTCATCATTGTATAGTACACAGAATGGACGGAATGTAATCATTTTGTAGTAGAGGGAAGTGACGGAACGTCATCATTTTACATGGGACAGAAGGAGCGGAACGTAATCATTGTATAATAGACAGAAGGGGTGGAACATAATCCTTCTATGTTAGAGAGAAGGGGCGGAACATAATCCTTGTATAGTAGACAGAAGGGGCGGAACATAATCCTTGTATAGTAGACACAAGGGGTGAAACGTAATCCTTGTACTGTAGCCCGAAGGGGCTGATCATAATCCTTGCATAGTAGACAGAAGGGGTGGAACATGATTCTTGTATAGTAAACAGAATGGCGGAACGTAATCCTTGTGTATTTGACAACTGGAGCGGAATGTAATCCTTGTATTTGAGACAGGAGGGCGGAACATAATTTTTGTGTGTTAGAAGGGGCGGAACGTAATCCTAGTATATTAGACAAAAGGGCGGAACATAATGATTGTATGTTAGAAGGGGCGGAACGTAATCATTGTATATTAGACAGAAGGGACGGAACGTAATCATTGTATAGTAGACAGAAGGGACGGAAAGTAATGATTATATATTTGAGAGAAGGGGCGGAACGTAATCATTGTATGGTGGACATAGGGGGAGGAACGTAATCATTATATAGTAGACACAAGGGACGGAACGTAATCATTGTATGGTAGACAGAAGGGACGGAACATAATCATTGTATAGTAGAGAGAAGAGGCGGAACGTAATCATTGTATAGTAGACAGAGAGAAGAGGCGGAACATAATCATTGTATGTTGGATAGAAGGGCGGAACATTATTCTGCATATTGGAGAGAAGAGGCAGAACGTAATCATAGTGTTTTGGACAGAAGGGACGGAACGCATTTATTGTATGTTGGACAGAATGGACAGAAGGTTATCATTGTGTAGTAGACAGAAGGGACGGAACGTAATGATTGTATATTGGAGAGAAGGGGCGGAACGTGATCATTGTATGTTGGACATAAGGGGCGGAATGTAATCATTACATAGTAGACAGAAGTAACGGAACGTAATCATTGTATAGTAGACAGAAGGGACGGAACATAATCCTTGTATAGTAGAGAGAAGAAGCGGAACGTAATCCGTCTGCGTTATACAGTCGGGCGGAACATAATCCTTGTGTGTTATAAGGGGCGGAACGTAATCCTTGTATATTAGACAAAATGGCGAAACATAATCATTGTATGTTAGAAGGGGCGGAACGTAATCATTGTATAACAGACAGAAGGGGTGGAACATAATCCTTGTATGTTAGAGAGAAGGGGCTGAACATAATCCTTGTATAGTAGACAGAAGGGGCGGAACATAATCCTTGTATAGTAGACAGAAGGGGCGAAACGTAATCCTTGTACTGTAGACCGAAGGGGAAGAACACAATCCTTGTACAGTAGACAGAAGGGGCGGAACATAATCCTTGTATGGTATACAGAAGGGGCGGAACATGATTCTTGTATAGTACACAGAAGGGTGGAATGTAATCCTTGTGCATTTGACAACTGGGGCGGAACGTTATCATTCTATAGTAGACAGAAGGCTTGGAACGTAATCATTGTATATTGGACAGAAGGGATGGAACGTAATGATTGTATGGTGGACAGAATGGACGGAACGTAATCATTGTATGTTGGATAGAAGGGGCGGAACGTAATCATTATATAGTAGACAGAAGGGACGGAACGTAATCATTGTATAGTAGACAGAAGGGACGGAACATAATCCCTGTATAGTAGAGAGAAGAAGCGGAACGGAATCCTTGTACTTTAGACAGACGGGCGGAACATAATACTTGTGTTTTAGAAGGGGCGGAACGTAATCCTTGTATATTAGACAAAAGGGCGGAACATAATTATTGTATGATAGAAGGGTCGGAACGTAATCATTGTATATTAGATAGAAGGGACGGAACGTAATCATTGTATTGTAGACAGAAGGGACGGAACGTAATGATTTTATATTGGACAGAAGGGGCGGAACGTAATCATTGTATATTGGACATAAGGAGCGGAACGTAATCATTATATAGTAGACAGAAGGGACGGAACGTAATCATTGTATAGTAGACAGAAGGGACGGAACATAATCCTTGTATAGTATAGAGAAGAGGCGGAACGTAATCCTTGTATAGTAGACTGAAGGGTCGGAACGTAATCCTTCTATATTAGACAGAAGGGACGGAACGTAATCATTCTATAGTAGACAGAAGGGTCGGAACGTAATCATTGTATATTGTACAGAAGGGATGGAACGTAATCATTGTATGGTATAAAGAATGGACGGAAGGTAATCATTGCATGTTGGATAGAAGTGTGGAACATTATCCTTGCATATTGGAGAGAAGGGGAGAACATAATCATTGTATGTTGGACAGAAGGGACGGAACGTAATCATTGTATGTTGCACAGAAGGGACGGAACGTAAACATTGTATTTTCGACAGAAGGGGCGGAACTTAATCATTGTGTAGTAGACAGAAGGGACAGAACGGAATATTTGAATAGCAGACAGAAATGACGGAACGTTACCATTCTGTAGTAGACAGAAGGGTCAGAAAGTAATCATTGTATAGTAGACAGAAGGAACGGAACTTAATCATTGTACAGTAGAGCGAATGGACGGAACGTAATCATTGTATAGTAGACAGAAGGGACGGAACGTAATCATTGTATAGTAGAGAAGTGAAGGAACGTCATCGTTTTATATGGGACAGAAGGGACGGAACGTAATCATTGTATAGTAGACAGAAGGGGCGGAACATAATCCTTGTATAGTAGACAGAAGGGGCGAAACGTAATCCTTGTACTGTAGTCCGAAGGGGCAGAACATAATCCTTGTAAAGTAGACAGAATTGGCGGAACGTAACCCTTGTATAGTAGACAGAAGGGGCCGAACATGATTCTTGTATAGTAAACTGAAGGGCGGAACGTAATCCTTATATTTTAGAGAGAAGGGTGGAACATAATCCTTGTGTGTTAGAAGGGGGGGAACGTAATCCTTGTATATTAGAGAAAAGTCCGGAACATAGAGATTGTTTGTTAGACAGAAGGGACGGAACGTAATCATTGTGTAGTAGACAGAAGGGACGGAAAATAATCCTTGTATAGTAGACAGAAGGGGCTAAACGTAATCCTTGTACTGTAGACTGAAGGGGCAGAACATAATCTTTGTAAAGTAGACAGAAGGGGCGGAACACAACCTTTGTATAGCAGACAGAAGGGGCGGAACATGATTCTTGTATAGTAAACAGAAGGGCGGAACGAAATCCTTGTATTTTAGACAGAAGGGCGGAACATAATCCTTGTATATTAGACAAAAGGGCGGAACATAATGATTGTATGTTAGACAGAAGGGACGGAACGTAATCATTGTAAAGCAGACAGAAGGGACGGAACATAATCCTTGTATAGTAGAGAGAACAGGCGGAACGGAATCCTTGTATAGTAGACAGAAGGGTCGGAACGTAATCAGTCTATAGTAGACAGAAGGGTCGGAAAGTAATCATTGTATGTTGGACAGAAGGGGCGGAACGTAATCACTGTATAGTAGACAGAAGGGGCAAAACATAATCCTTGTACTGTAGACCGAAGGGGCAGTACATAATCTTTATTCAGTAGAGAGAAGGGGCGGAACATAATGCTTGTATAGTAGACAAAAGGGCGGAACATGATTCTTGTATAGTAAACAGAAGGGCGGAACGTAATCCTTGTGTATTTGACAACTGGTGCGGAACGTAATCCTTGTATTTTAGACATATGGGCGGAACATAATCATCGTATGTTAGAAGGGGCGGAACGTAATCATTGTATATTAGACAGAAGGGACGGAACGTTATAATTGTATAGTAGACAGAAGGGACGGAACGTAATCATTGTATAGTAGACAGAAGGGACGGAACGTAATGATTGTATATTGGAGAAAAGGGGCGGAACGTAATCATTGTATGGTGGACATAGGGGGCTGACCGTAATCATGATATAGTAGACAGAATGGGCGGAACATAATCCTTGTATAGTAGACAGAAGGGGCGGAACATGATTCTTGTATATTAAAAAGAAGGGCGGAACGTAATCCTTGTGTATTTGACAATTGGGGCGGAACGTAATCCTTGTATTTTAGACAGAAGGGCGGAACATAATCCTTGTGCGTAGGAAGTGTCGGAACGGAATCCTTGTATATTAGAGAAAAGGGCGGAACATTATCATCGTATGTTAGAAGGGGCGGAACATAATCATTGTATATTAGACATATGGGACGGAACGTAATCATTGTATAGTAGCCAGAAGGGACGGAACGTAATGATGGTACATTGGAGAGAAGGGGCGGAACGTAATCATTGTATGGTGGACATAGGGGGCGGAACGTAATCATTATATAGAAGACAGAAGGGACGGAACGGAATCATTGTATAGTGGACAGAAGGGTCGGAAAGTATTTCTTCTATATTAGACAAAAGGGACGGGACGTTATCATTCTATAGTAGACAGAAGGCTTGGAATGTAATGATTGTATATTGGATAGAAGGGATGGAACGTAATCATTGTATAGTAGAGAGAATTGACGGAACGTAATCATTTCATATGGGACAGAAGTGGCGGAACGTAATCATTGTATAGTAGACAGAAGGAGTGGAACATATTCCTTGTATGATAGAGAAGGGGCGGAACATAATCCTTGTATAGTAGACGGAAGTGGCGGAATATAATCCTTGAACTGTAGACCGAAGGGGCAGAACATAATCCTTTTACAGTAGACAGAAGGGGCGGAACATAATCCTTGTATAGTAGACGGAAGTGGCGGAATATAATCCTTGTACTGTAGACCGAAGGGGCAGAACATAATCCTTTTACAGTAGACAGAAGGGGCGGAACGTAATCCTGGTATAGTAGACAGAAGGGGCGGAACATGATTCTTGTGTATTTGACAGATGGGGCGGAACGTAATCCTTGTATTTTAGACAGAAGGGCGGAACATAATCCCTGTGTGTTAGAAAGGGCGGAACGTAATCCTCGTATATTAGACAAAAGGGCGGAACATAATCATTGTATGTTAGAAGGGGCGGAACGTAGTCGTATATTAGACAGAAGGGACGAACGTAATCATTGTATAGTAGACAGAAAGGACGGAACGTAATGATTGTATATTGTAGAGAAGGGGCGGAACGAAATCATTGTATGGTGGACATAGGGGAAGGAACGTAATCATTATATAGTAGACAGAAGGGACGGAACGTAATCATGGTATAGTAGACAGAAAGGATGGAACATAATCCTTGTATAATAGAGAGAAGAGGCGGAACGTAATCATTGTATATTAGACAAAAGGGTCGGAACGTAATTCTTGTATATTAGACAGAAGGGACGGAACGTTATCATTCTATAGTAGACAGAATGCTTGGAATGTAATCATTATATATTGGACAGAAGGGATTGAACGTAATCATTGTATGGGGGACAGAATGGACGGAACGCAATCATTGTATGTTGGATAGAAGGGTGGAACATTATTCTTGCTTATTGGAGCGAAGTGTGTAGTAGACAGAAGGGACATAACGTAATCATTGTATAGTAGACAGAACGAACGGGACGAAATGATTGTACAGTAGACAGAATGGACGGAACGTAATCATTGTATAGTAGACAGAAGGGACGGAACATAATCATTGTATAGTAGAGAGAATTGACGGAACGTAATCATTTTATATGGGACAGAAGGGGCGGAACGTAATCATTGTATAATAGACAGAAGGGGTGGAACATAATCCTTGTATGTTAGACAGAAGGGGCGGAACATAATCTTTGTCATCATCATGGCCTGGCTTCGCTGACGAAGATCTAGGAAGGGCGTTGTCCACGTCTGATGCAGGCACGCTCATGGCTGACAAGGCCAATGCGGGAAAAGCAGAGTCGGCCGCAGCGGCTGCAAGGGAAAGTCTGGTCTGGGTTCGCGGCTGCAGCGTCGTGGTTCTTCCTCCTTCTGCGTTTGTCCTCAAGGCTGGCCCTGCGGTTGTTTTCGAAGGAGGAGACAGCTTGGTGGATGGTGCGTCGCCAGGTCTCTCGATCAGCGGCTACTGCGGACCACTGGCGATGGTCAATGTGACAGGCACCGAGAGCTTTCTTCAAGGAGTCTTTGTATCTCTTCTTGGGTGCTCCTCTGTCACGGTGGCCAGTGGACAGTTCGCCATACAGCGCGATCTTGGGCAGGCGGTGGTCCTCCATCCTGGACACGTGCCCTGCCCAACGTAGCTGGGTCTTTAGCAGCACTGCCTCGATGCTGATAGTCTTTGCCTGCTCCAGGACCTCGACATTTGTGATGTAGTCACTCCAGTGGATGCTGAGGATGGTGCGAAGGCAGCGCTGGTGAAAGCGATCAAGCAGTCGTATGTGGTGCCGGTAGGTGACCCAGGTTTCGGAGCCATACAACAGGGTGGGCAGTACAACAGCTCTGTACACGCTGATCTTTGTGTCTTTCTTCAGGTGTTTGTTGTTCCACACTCTCTTGTACAGCCTGCCGAATGCGCTGTTTGCCTTTGCAAGTCTGTTGTCGATCTCCTTGTCGATCTTGGCGTCAGACGAGATGGTGCAGCCTAGGTAGCTGAACTGGTGGACCGACTTCAGCTCTGTCTCACCGATGCTGATGTGAGGAGCGTGGAATTCTTCCCGTGGGGCAGGCTGGTGGAGAACTTCCGTCTTTTTCAGACTGACTTCTAGGCCGAAGAGCTGCGCAGCCTCTGCGAAGCAGGACGTTATACGCTGCAGGGCCGCTTCTGTATGGGCGACGAGGGCAGCATCGTCGGCAAACAGAAGCTCTCTGATGAGTTGCTCCAGTGTCTTGGTGTGGGCCTGTAGCCGCCTCAGGTTGAATAGGCTGCCATCAGTGCGGTATCTGATGAAGATACCGTCGTCGTCGCCAAGATCTTCAGTGGCCTGTTGGAGCATTATGCTGAAGAAGATCGTGAAGAGGGTCGGCGCGAGGACACAACCTTGTTTCACTCCATTTCCAATTGGGAAGGGCTCCGAAAGGTCGTTGCTGTGTCTGACCTGTCCACGCTGTTCCTCATGTAGTTGGATGACCATGCTGAGGAATTTTGGGGGGCATCCTAGACGTTTCATGATCTCCCACAGACCTTTTCTGCTCACGGTGTCGAAAGCTTTCGTGAGATCGACGAATGTCGCATACAGTCCTTTGTTCTGTTCCCGACATTTTTCTTGTAGCTGTCTGAGAACGAAGACCATGTCAGTGGTGCCTCTGTTGGCTCTAAAGCCACACTGACTCTCTGGGAGATGTTCTTCGGCGATAGTAGGCACCAGCCGATTTAGGAGGACTCTGGCGAGGATCTTGCCTGCGATGGAGAGCAGAGTTATCCCCCTGTAGTTGGAGCAGTCCGACTTTTCTCCCTTGTTTTTATACAGGGTGATGATGACTGCGTCACGGAGGTCCTGTGGTAGATTGCCTTGCTCCCAGCAGCAGACAAAGAGGTTGTGGAGTTTGGAGTGTAGTGCTGGGCCTCCATTCTTCCATGCCTCCGGCGGAATTCCGTCAACCCCTGCTGCCTTGCCACATTTCAGCTGTTCAATGGCCTTGACAGTCTCTTCTAGGGTTGGTAGCTCGTCCAGTTGTAATTTCACTGGCTGTTGTGGGATGCGGAGAATTGCCGAGTCTTGAACCGTGCGGTTGGCGCTGAAGAGGGCCTGGAAATGTTCCGACCACCTGTTCAGGATCGACGTCTTGTCTGTGAAGAGCGCCTGGCCGTCTGCGCTGCGCAAAGGACTCTGGACCTGGTATGAGGGACCGTACACCGCCTTCAAGGCTTCGTATAAGCCCCGGTAGTCACCAGTGTCTGCACAAAGCTGGGCCCTCTCTGCCAGGTTGGTCCACCACCCATTTTGAATCTCACGAAGCTTGCGCTGGAGGTTGCTGCATATGAGCCGGAAGGCTGCTTTCTTCACCGGACAAGACGGTTGTGCAAGGTGAGCCTGGTGGGCTGATCTCTTCTTCGCCAGCAATTCTTGGATCTCCTGGTTGTTTTCGTCAAACCAGTCCTTGTTCTTTTTCGACGAGAACCCTAGGACTTCTTCAGAGGACTGCAGGATGGCTGATTTCAGCTGTGCCCATAGTGCTTCTGGAGAGGGGTCTGTGGGGCAACTGGGGTCTTCAAGTTTGTCCTGAAGCTTCGCCTGGAATTCAGCTTTCACTTCAGCTGACTGAAAGTTGCCGACCTGGAATTTCTTCCTAGGAGCTCCTCCTTTCTTTGGTTTGGGCTTGAAGTGGAGCCTGAGCTTGCTGCGGACGAGGCGGTGGTCAGTATGACACTCCGCGCTGGGCATCACTCGGGTGTGTAGGACGTCTCGTACGTCTCTCTGGCGCATCAGGATGTAATCAATGAGGTGCCAATGTTTGGACCGAGGATGCATCCACGTTGTCTTCAGGCTGTCCTTCTGCTGGAAAATGGTGTTGGTGATGGTAAACTGCTGCTCTGCACAGAACTCGAGAAGAAGGCGCCCATTGTCGTTGCAATTACCAACGCCATGCTTGCCAAGGACTCCTTTCCAGGCTTCTGAATCTTGGCCAACTCTGGCATTGAAGTCGCCAAGGATAATGACCTTGTCGTCAGCAGGGGTGTTCTGAACGAGGTTGCGCAGATCAGTGTAAAACTTGACCTTTTCTGTGGGGTCCGCTTGGAGGGTTGGAGCGTACACGCTGAACAGAGTGGCATGCTGTTTGTTCCGTAGTGGGAGGCGCATGGACATAATTCGGTCTGAGTGTCCTGTTGGCAGGTTTTCAAGCTTGGAGGCAATGGTGCTCCTGACCATAAAGCCTACGCCATAAAGGCGTCTCTCGGTCTCTGGCTTGCCTGACCAGTAGAGGGTGTACCCAGCGCCGTGTTCCTGGAGGCTGCCTTCCCCTGCAAAGCGGACTTCGCTGACGGCAGCAATGTCAATGTTCAGTCTCTGAAGTTCGTGTGCGACTAGAGCGGAACGCCTTTCTGGGTGGTTGCTGTCTGCAGAGTCACGCATGGTTCGGATGTTCCAGCATGCTACCTTTAGTCCTTTTGCACCTAATTGTGAGGCAGGTGCCGGCCTTTTCTTCTCTATTGTTGTTCGACCGCGTTTGGAGATGCCCGTTGACCGCGGCTAGCCAACTGGGGGGTATGGAGATGAGCATTTGTTTGGACCACCTTTTCTAGGCCCCTCTCCGTGTGGAGCAAGCAGTGCTGTCCCTAGAAAAGGCTGCTTGGTCGTTCAGGGTGCTGCCGAGTGATGCTGTCACCTCCGGGTCAACAATCAGGCGACCAATATCCTGAACCGCCTGCATGCAGGATTGGAACTGCGGCTTCCAGTGACATCTTCCACCTGCCGTTTTCGCCCCTTTCCCATCGCTACAGGGCTTGGAATAGTTGGTGGCGCGGACGTGGACGTGTCCTTCAAGCCTGCGCAATGGAATTTTTAGGTGGAGTGCAGTGTGCGCAGTACTGGCCCCACCCTTTACACCCGTGGTTCATCTGCCATAGCCTAGCAAGCTGGGACGGTGACAGTGAGGTCCTCAGGTCGTAGGTTTTATATCAGACTGTCCTTGTCCTAGCCTCTGGCTCAAAAACCTTCCTCGGAGGCACGGGGGCGCGGCTACTGAAAGTCGGGACATGGCCATGGACCCAGGGTCAATGCATGTCGAGACTGTCCTGCATTCCTTAGCACTTCATGGGTTTTACTTCAGACTTTTCCTTGTCTTAGATGGACTGCCTTCCCAGGCTGTCGAGCTCCATCTGCCCACATGTGACAGGTAGCACAGGGTTACATGGTACCTGTGGCAGGTAGAGACCTGACCTGACATCAATCTTTGTATAGTAGACAGAAGTGGCGAAACTAATCCTTGTACTGTAGTCGGAAGGGGCAGAACATAATTCTTGTACAGTAGACAGAAGGGCGGAACATAATCCTTGTATAGTAGACAGAAGGGGTGGAACATGATTCTTGTATAGTTAACAGAAGGGCGGAACGTAATCCTTGTGTATTTGACAACTGGGGCGGAACGTAATCCTTGTATTTTAGAGAGAAGGGCGGAACATAATCCTTGTGTGTTAGAAGGGGCGGAACGTAATCCTCGTACATTAGACCATAGGGCGGAACATAATCATTGTATGTTAGAAGGGGCGAAACGTAATCATCGTATATTAGACAGAAGGGACGGAACGTAATCATTGTATAGTAGACAGAAGGGACGGAACGTAATGATTGTATATTGGAGAGAAGGGGCGGAACGTAATCATTGTATGGTGGAGATAGGGGGAGGAACGTAATCATTATATAGTAGACAGAAGGGACGGAACGTAATCATTGTATAGCAGACAGAATGGACGGAAGATAATCCTTGTAAAGTAGAGAGAAGAGACGGAACGTAATCATTGTATAGTAGACAGACGGGTCGGAACGTAATTCTTGTATATTAGACAGAAGGGACGGAACGTTATCATTCTATAGTAGACAGAATGTTTGGAACGTAATCATTGTATGGTGGACAGAATGGACAGAACGGAATCATTGTATGTTGGATAGAAGGGCGAAACATTGGAGAGAAGTTGGAAAACGTAATCATCGTGTTTTGGACAGAAGGGACGGAACGAAATCATTATATGTTGGACAGAAGGGACGGAACGTAATGATTGTATATTGGAGAGAAGGGTTGGAACGTAATCATTGTATGTTGGACATAAGGGGCGGAACGTAATCATTGTATTGTAAACATAAGGGACGGAAAGTAATGATTGTATATTGGAGAGAAGGGTTGGAACGTAATCATTGTATGTTGGACATAAGGGGCGGAACGTAATCCTTATATAGTAGACATAAGGGACGGAACGTAATCATTGTATAGTAGACAGAAGGGACAGAACGTAATGATTGTATATTGGAGAGAAGGGGCGGAACGTAATCATTGTATGGTGGACATATGGGGCGGAACGTAATCATTATATAGTAGACAGAAGGGACGGAATGTAATCATTGTATAGTAGACAGAAGGGACGGAATATAATCCTTGTACAGTATAGAGAAGAGGCGAAACGGAATCATTGTATAGTAGACAGAAGGGTCGGAAAGTATTTCATCTATATTAGACAGAAGGGACGGAACGTTATCATTCTATAGTAGACAGAAGGCTTGGAATGTAATGATTGTATATTGGACAGAAGGGATGGAACGTAATCATTGTATGGTGGACAGAATGGACGGAACGTAATCATTGTATGTTGGATAGAAGGGCGAAACATTATTCTTGCATATTGGAGAGAAGGGGCAGAACGTAATCATCGTGTTTTGGACAGAAGGGACGGAACGTTATCATTCTATAGTAGACAGAAGGCTTGGAATGTAATGATTGTATATTGGACAGAAGGGATGGAACGTAATCATTGTATGGTGGACAGAATGGACGGAACGTAATCATTGTATGTTGGATAGAAGGGCGAAACATTATTCTTGCATATTGGAGAGAAGGGGCAGAACGTAATCATCGTGTTTTGGACAGAAGGAACTGAACGAAATGATTGTATGTTGGACAGAAGGGGGGGGGGGGTAGTAGACAGAAGGGACGGAACGTAATTACTGTATAGTAGACAGAACGTAATGATTGAATAGTAGATAGAAGGGACGGAACGTAATCACTGTGTAGTAGACAGAAGGGACGGAACGTAATCATTGCATAGTAGAGAGAATTGACGGAACGTAATCATTTAATATTGGACAGAAGTGGCGGAACGTAATCATTGTATCTTAGACAGAAGGAGTGGAACATATTCCTTGTATAGTAGAGAGAAGAGGCGGAACGTAATCAAAGTATAGTAGACAGAAGTGACGGAACGTAATTACTCTATAGTAGAGAGAAGGGTCGGAGCGCGATCATTGTATAGTAGACAGATGGGACAGAAAAAAATTATTTTATATGGGACAGAAGGTCAGAACGGAATCATTGTATAGTAGACAGAAGGGTGGAACATAATCCTTGTATAGTAGACAGAAGGGGCGAAAGGTAATCCTTGTACAGTAGACAGAAGGGGCGGAACATAATCCTTGTATAGTAGACTGAAAGGGCGGAATATGATTCTTGAAAAGTAAACAGAAGGGCGGAACGTAATCCTTGTGTTTTTGACAGATGTGGCGGAACGTAATCCTAGTGTTTTAGACAGAAGGGCGGAACAAAATCATTGTATGTTAGAAGGGGCGGAACGTAATCATTGTATATTAGACAGAAGGGACGAAACGTAATCATTGTATAGTAGACAGAAGGGACGGAACGTAATGATTGTATATTGGAGAGAAGGGGCGGAACGTAATCATTGTATGTTGGTCATAAGTGGCGGAACGTAATCAATATATAGTAGACAGAAGGGACGGAACGTAATCATTGTATAGTAGACAGAAGGGACGGAACATAATACTTGTAGAGAGAAGAGGCGGATCGTGATCCTTGTATAGTAGACAGAAAGGTCGGAACGTAATTCTTGTGTATTAGACAGAAGAGACGGAACGTTATCATTCTATAGTAGACAGAAGGGTCGGAACGTAATCATTGTATATTGAACAGAAGGGATGGAACGTAATCATTGTATGGCAGACAAAATGGACAGAACGTAAGTTGGACAGAAGGGGCGGAACTAAATCATTGTGTAGTAGACAGAAGGGACGGAACGTAATTACTGTATAGTAGACAGAAGGGACAGAACGTAATCATTGTGTAGTAGACAGAAGGGGCGGAACGTAATCATTGTGTAGTAGACAGAAGTGACAGAACGTAATCATTGTATAGTATACAGAAAGAACGGAACGTTATCATTGCACAGTAGACAGAATGGACGGAACGTAATCATTGTATAGGAGACAGAAGGGACGGAACATAATCATTTTATATGGGACAGAAGGGGCGGAACGTAATCATTGTATAGTACACAGAAGGGTGGAACATAATCCTTGTATGTTAGACAGAAGGGGCGAAACATAATCCTTGTATGGTAGACAGAAGGGGTTGAACATAATCCTTATATAGTAGACAGAAGGGGCAAAACGTATTCTTTTTACTGTAGACCGAAGGGGCAGAACATAATCCTGGTACAGTAGACAGAAGGGGCGGAACCTAATCCTTGTATAGTAGAGAGAAGGGGCGGAACATGATTCTTGTATAGTAAACAGAAGGGCGGAACATAATCCTTGTGTATTTGACAGATGGGGCGGAACGTAATCCTTGTATTTTAGACAGAAGGGCGGAACATAATCCTTGTGCGTAAGAAGGAGCGGAACGTAATCCTTGTATATTAGACAAAAGTGCGGAACATAATCATTATATGTTAGAAGGGGTGGAATGTAATCATTGTATATTAGACAGAAGGGACGGAACGTATTAATTGTATAGTAGAGAGAAGGGACGGAACGTAACAATTGTATATTGGAGAGAAAGGGCGGAACGTAATCATTGTATGTTGGACATAAGGGGCGGAAAGTAATCATTGTATAGTAGACAGAAGGGACGGAACATAATCCTTGTATAGTAGAGAGAAGAGGCGGAACGTAATCCTTGTATAGTAGACAGAAACGGCGGAACATAATCCTTGTATATTAGGCAGAAGAGCGGAACATAATCCTTGTATAGTAGACAGAAGGAGCGGAACTTGATTCTTTTATAGTAAACAGAAGACAGAAGAGCTTAACGTAATCCTTGTATATCTGACAGAAGGGGAGGGCCATAATCCTTGTATACTAGAGAGAAGGGGCGGAAAGTAATCCTTGTATAGTATGCAGAAGGCGCGGAACGTAATCCTTGTGTTTTAGACAGAAGAGCGGAACATAATCATTGTATGTTAGAAGGGGCGGAACATAATCCTTCTATATTAGACAGAAGGGTCGGAACGTAATCCTTGTATATTAGACAGAAGGGACGGAACGTAATCATTCTATAGTAGACAGAAGGGTCGGATCGTAATCATTGCATATTGGACAGAAGGGATGGAACGTAATCATTGTATGGCAGACAAAATGGACAGAACGTAATCATTGTATGTTGGACAGAAGGGACGGAACGAAATCATTGTATGTTGGATGGAAGGGGCGGAACTTAATCATTGTGTAGTGGACAGAAGTGACGGAACGTAAACTTTGTATAGTAGAGAGAAGGGACGGAACGTGATCATTGTATAGTAGACAGATGGGACGGAACGTAATCATTGTATGTGGGACAGAAGGGGCGGAATGGAATCATTGTATAGTAGACAGAATGGTGGAACATAATCCTTGTATGTTAGACAGAAGGGGCGAAACATAATCCTTGGATAGTAGACAGAAGGGGCGGAACATAATCCTTGTATATTAGACAGAAGGGGAAAACGAAATCCTTGTTCTGTAGATCGAAGGGACGGAACATAATCCTTGTACAGTAGACAGAAGGGGCGGAACATAATCCTTGTATAATAGACAGAAGGGGCGGAACATGATTCTTGTATAATAAACAGAAGGGCGGAACGTAATCCTTGTGTATTTGACAGATGGGGCGGAACGTAATTCTTGTATTTTAAATAGAAGGGCGGAACATAATCCTTGTGTGTTAGAAGGGGCGGAACGTAATCCTTGTATATTAGACAAAAGGGCGGAACATAATCATTGTATGTTAGAAGAGGCGGAACGTAATCATTGTATATTAGACAGAAGGGGCGGAACGTAATCATTGTATAGGAGACAGAAAGGACTGAACGTAATGATTGTATATTGGAGAGAAGGGACGGAACGTAATCATTTTATAGCAGATAGAAGGAACTGAACGTATTCCTTGTATAGTAGAGAGAAGAAGCGGAACGTAATCCTTGTACTTTAGACAGAAGGGAGGAACATAATCCTTGTGTGTTAGAAGGGGCGGAACGTAATCCTCGTATATTAGACAAAAGGGCGGAATATAATCATTGTATGTTAGAAGGGGCGGAACGTAATCATTGTATATTAGACAGAAGGGACGGAACGTAATCATTGTATAGTAGACAGAAGAGACGGAACGTAATGATTGTATATTGGAGAGAAGGGACGGAACGCAATCACTGTATGTTGGACATAAGGGGCGGAACGTAATCATTATATAGTAGACAGAAGGGACGAAACGTAATCATTGTATAGTAGACAGAAGGGACGGAACATAATCCTTGTATGTTAGAGAGAAGAGGCGGAACGTAATCCTTGTAGAGTAGACAGAAAGGTCGGAACGTAATCCTTGTATATTAGACAGAAGGGACGGAACGTAATCATTCTATAGTAGACAGAAGGGTCGGAACGTAATCATTGTATATTGTACAGAAGGGATGGAACGTAATCATTGTATGGTAGACAGAATGGACGGAACGCAATCATTGTATGTTGGATAGAAGGGCGGAACATTATCCTTGCATATAGGAGAGAAGGGGCAGAACGTAATCATCGTATTTTGGACAGAAGGGACGAAACGTAAACATTGTGTGTTGGACAGAAGGGACGGAACGTAATTATTGTATATTGGACAGAAGGGGCGGAACTTAATCATTGTGTAGTGGACAGAAGGAACGGAACGTAATTACTGTATAGTAGACAGAAGGGACAGAACGTAATAATTGAATAGTAGACAGAAGGGACAGAACGTAATCATTGTGTAGTAGACAGAGGGGACAGAACGTAATCATTGTATAGTAGACAGAATGAACGGAACGTAATCATTGTACAGTAGACAGAATGGACGGAACGTAATCATTGTATAGTAGCGAGGAGTGACGGAGCGTAATCATTTTATATGGGACAGTAGGGACGGAACGTAATCATTGTATAGTAGACAAAAGGGGTGGAACATAATCCTTGTATGTTATGCAGAACGGGCGGAACATAATCCTTGTATAGTAGACAGAAGGGGCGGAACATGATTCTTGTATAATAAACAGAAGTGCGAAACGTAATCCTTGTGTATTTGACAGATGGGGCGGAACGTAATCCTTGTATTTTAAACAGAAGGGCGGAACCTAATCCTTGTGTGTTAGAAGGGGCGGAACGTAATCCTTGTATATTAGACAAAAGGGCGGAACATTATCATTGTATGTTAGAAGGGGCGGAACGTAATCATTGTATATCAGACAGAAGGGACGGAACGTAATCATTGTATAGTAGACAGAAGGGACGGAACGTAAGGATTGTACATTGGAGAGAAGGGGCGGAACGTAATCATTGTATGTTGGACATAAGGGGCGGAACGTAATCATTATTTAGGAGACAGAAAGGACGGAAGGTAATCATTGTATAGTAGACAGAAGGGACAGAACGTAATGATTGTACAGTAGACAGAAGGGACGGTACATAATCATTGTATATGGGACAAAAGGGGCGGGTCTTAATTATTGTATAGTAGACAGAAGGGACAGAACCTAATCATTGTATAGTAGACAGAAGGGACAGAACCTAATCATTGTATAGTAGACAGAAGGGACGGAACGTAATCATTGTATGTTAGGCAGTTGAGACCGAAGGGATTATATCTAAACAGTATGGACGTAACAAGAAAAGGATCATCATCATCATCATCATCATCATAATATCAATAATAAGAATAAGAATAATAATTTTATTATCATTATTATATTTATATAGTGCTGAATCCCATGCAGAAACAAATCAAAGCGCTTTCGCGCCAGTCATTCACATGCATGCATAACTCTAAAACTGGAAATACTGAAGACAAGGAAGAGGCAGGGAAGGGAGGCTTTTTTGGGAAGAGGTGGGTTTTAAGGCCAGACTTGAAAGAGCTGAGTGTGGAGACCTGACGAAGAGAAAGAGGAAGTTCATTCCAATTGCAAGGTCCAGAGCAGCTGGATGCTTCTTGCATATGTACTTAACTGATATCATCTTGTCAGTAGCTTTGTTTGTTTGTTTGTGTGTTTTGTCTCTTTGTTTGTTCGTATTTCAGTTAGTCTTTCTGAAATCGTGAGCAGGAAAAATGTAACTAAGGGGAAGAAGGCGTGTACAGGATGAAGAGGTAAACCTGTAGACGAAAGGACAGGCTGGTTGAAGACAAGAGTAACGCCCTTCACTGAGCGAAAGCCGTGGCAATGGAGACTGGTTTGAAAACACCACCACCATCACTACCACTACCACCACCACCATCATCATCGTCATCATCAGCAACAGCAGCAGCAGTGGCAGCAGCATCAAACTCATCATCATCACAATCATCTCAATCACCACCAACATCGTTATAACTATAACAACAATAACAACAACAATAATTACAACAACAACAACAATAATAATAATAATACTAATAATAATGATAATAATAACAACAACAATAATAATAATGATGATGATGATGATGACTGGAAAAAAAAATCCGACCACCACCACCATCATGATGATCATAATCATCATCAATATCAGTATCATTGGTACTGTCCAACTACTACTACTGCTACTACTACTAATGATAATGATGATGATGATACTGATGATAATGATGATGAAAATAATAATAACATTACTATTGAAAATAATGATAAGTAGTGGTAGTAGTAGTAGCAGCAGCAGCAGCAGCAGCAGTAGTAGCAGTAGCAGTAGTAGTCGTTGCTCTGCTGTTGTTGCACTTGAAGTGTGCAAGAGGAACAAAAACACGACCGATGACACAACCCGTGTGTCCTTTAATTAATCTGTTCTGCCCCACCCTGGCAGGAGGCCCGGACACCCTCAGGACTGGGGGCCAGCAGATGCAGCCCCTGCTGCTGCTGCGCTCCAAGAAGCCCCGCAAGGCGCGCACGGCCTTCACGGAGCAGCAGCTGCGCTGTCTGGAGCACAGCTTCCAGCGACAGAAGTACCTCAGTGTGCAGGACCGCCTGGAGCTGGCCGCCAAGCTGGGCCTCTCAGACACCCAGGTCAAGACCTGGTACCAGAACCGCAGGTGAATGGGGGGGTGATGGGTGAGGGGAAGGGGGGAGGGGGAGGAGGCTTGGGGGATGTGGTGTGGGGGGAGAGGAGGGTGTGTGTGTGTGTGTGTGTGTGTGTGTGTGTGTGTGTGTGTGTGTGTGTGTGTGTGTGTGTGTGTGTGTGTGTGTGTGAGTGAGTGATATCTCTTATTCGGAAATGGTGTTTTTGTTTTTGTTTTGTTTCCCTTAAAATACATGTTATAAACTCCATTACTATGTGATATTATTTTCTTGATTTATTCAGCTTTAAAAAAAGTTAAACCTTTGCCATGTTCACACACACACACACACACACACACACACACACACACACACACACACACACACACACATATATATATATATATATATATATATATATATATATATATATATATATATATATATATATATATCGGGGCAAATGCCTCTGCAGAATAAAACATTAAAACCCCTACAGTGCCAAAGGAAAATCGGTAGAAGGTGTCTCTGTACCCCGTTTCCCGTCTCCACACCCTGTTTCCCATTTTTGTAACCCGTTTCCCATTTCTGAACCCCGTTTCCCATCTTCGTACCCCGTTTCCAATCTTTGTACCCCGTTTCATGTCTCCGTACCCCGTTTCCAATCTTTGTACCCCGTTCCACGTCTCCGTACCCCGTTTCCCATCTTTATACCCCGTTTCCAATCTCTGCACCCCGTTTTCCATCTCTGTACCCCGTTTCCCGTCTTCGTACCCCGTTTCCTATCTCCGTATCCCGTTTCCTATCTTTCTACCCCGTTTCCCGTCTCCGTACCATGTTTCCCATCTCTATACCCCGTTTCCCATCTCCGTACCTCGTTTCCAATCTTTGTACCCCGTTTCCCGTCTCCGTACCCCGTTTTCCAGATCCGTACCCCGTTTCCCATCTTTGTACCCCGTTTCCCGTCTCCGTACCCCATTTCCCATCTTTATACCCCGTTTCCAATCTCTGTACCCCGTTTCCCATTTTTATACCCGGTTTCCCGACTTTGTACCCTGTTTCCCATCTCCATACCCCGTTTCCCATCTTTGTACCCCGTTCTCCATCTCCGTACCCTTTTTCCCATCTCTATACCCCGTTTCCCATCTCCGTACCCTGTTTCCCGTCTCCATACCCCGTTTTCCATCTTTGTATCCCGTTTCCCGTCTCTGTACCCCGTTTCCCGTCTCTGTACCCCGTTTCCCGTCTCCGTACCCAGTTTCCCATCTATATACCCCGTTTCCCATCTTTGTACCCCGTTTCCCGTCTCCGTACCACGTTTCCTATCTCCGTACCCAAAGCCTATCTTTGTACCCCGTTTCCCGTCTCCGTACCCCGTTTCCAAACTTTATACCCCGTTTTCCATCTCTGTACCCCGTTTCCCATCTTTCTACCCCGTTTTCCCGTCTTCGTATCCTGTTTCCCATCTCCGTACCCCGTTTCCTATCTCCGTACCCCGTTTCCTGTCTCCGTAGCCCTTTTTCCTTTTTTGTACCCCGTTTCCCAACTTTGTACAACGTATCCCATCTCTGTACCCAGTTATCCATCTCTATACCCCGTTTTCCATCTCTCTATCCAGTTTCCCGTCTCTGTACCCCGTTTCCCGTCTCCGTAACTCGTTTCCATCTCTGTACCCCGCGTCCCGTCTTCGTACCCCGTTTTCCATCTCCGTACCCCGTTTCCCATCTCTGTACCCCGTTTCCCGTCTCCATACCCAATTCCCCATCTCAGTACCCAGTTTCCCAACTTTATACCCCGTTTTCCATCTCTGTACCCCGTTTCCCATCATTCTACCCCGTTTTCCCGTCTCAGTATCCTGTTTCCCATCTCCGTACCCCGTTTCCCATCTGTGTACCCCGTTTCCCGTCTCAGTACCCTGTTTCCCATCTCTGTACCCCATTTCCCATCTCCGAACCCCGTTTCCCATCTTTGTCCCCGTTTCCCGTCTCCTTACCGCGTTTCCCATCTTTGTATAACGTTTCCCATCTCTGTACCCCGTTTTCCATCTCTCTATCCCGTTTCCCGTCTCCGTACCCCGTTTTCCATCTCCGTACCCCGTTTCCTATCTCTGTACCCCGTTTCCCGTCTCCGTACCAAGTTTCCCGTATCTGTACCCAGTTTCCCATCTTTGTTGCCCGTTTCCCATCTTTGTACCCCGTTTCCCATCTTTGTACCCCGTTTTCAATCTCTCTACCCCGTTTCCCGTCTTCGTACCCGTTTTCCATCACTGTACCACGTTTCCCATCTTTCTACCCCGTTTCCCGTCTCCATACCCCATTTCCCATCTCCGTACCCAGTCTTCATCTCTGTATCCCGTTTCCCGTCTCCGTACCCCGTTTCCCATCTTTGTCCCCCTTTTCTCGTCTCCGTCCCCCTTTTCCCATCTCCGTACCCCGTTTCCCATCTCTGTACCCGGTTTTCTGTCTCCGTACCCCGTTTCCCATCTTTGTACCACGTTTCCCATCTCTGTACCCAGTTCTCCATCTCTATACCCCGTTTTCCATCTCTCCATCCAGTTTCCCGTCTCTGTACCCCGTTTTCCATCTCCGTACCCCGTTTCCCATCTCTGCACCCCGTTTCCCGTCTCCGTAACTTGTTTCCATCTCTTTACCCCGTTTCCCATCTTTGTACCCCGTTTCCCGTCTCCGTACCCCGTTTCCCATCTTTATACTCCGTTTCCCGTCTCCATACACAATTGCCCATCTGAGTACCCCGTTTCCCAACTTTGTACCCCGTTTCCCGTCTCCGTACCCCGTTTCCCATCTTTGTATCCCGTTTCCCGTCTCCGTACCCCGTTTTCCATCTCCGTACCCTGTTTCCCACCTGAGTACGACGTTTCCTGTCTCCGTACCCCGTTTCCCATCTCTGTACCCCGTTTTCAATCTCTGTACGCCGTTTCCCGTCTCCGAACCCTGTTTTCCATGTCTGTATCCCGTTTCTCACCTTTATAACCTGTTTCCCGTCTCCGTACCCCGTTTCCCATCTCCGTACCCCGTTTTCCATCTCTGTACCCCGTTTCTCGTCTTTCTACCCCTTTCTCCATCTCCGTACCCCGTTTCCCATCCCTGTACCCCGTTTCCCGTCTCCATACCCCCTTTCCCATCTCAGTACCCCGTTTCCCATCTTTGTACCCCGTTTCCCATCTCTGTACCCTGTTCTCCATCTCTATACCCCATTTTCCATCTCTCTATCTCGTGTGTGTGGGTGTGTGTGCCGTGGAAGCTGCGATACATAGACTAGAAACTCCGAGTGTGTGGAGGAGGGGGTAGAGGAGGTGCAGGGAAATTTGTGGTGTGTGTGTGGGTGTGTGTGTGTGTGTGTGTGTGTGTGTGTGTGTGTTGGAGCTCATGTACGTTTATATGTATTTGACTGTGCTTTCATATCGATGAAACTGCGTTTTGGGGGCATATCTGTTATGCATGTGTGGGTGTATGTGTGAATGTGTGTCTTCATGTTTTATATTTATTTGCTTATTTATCATCATTGTTGTCTTATTTATTTAATTATTTATTTATTTATTTATTATTATTATTATTATTATTATTATTATTATTATTATTATTATTATTATTTTATCATTATTTTCATTACTACTTTTTTCTTTTTTCTTTTTTTCCCATCATAATTATTATTTATTTATTTATTTATGTACGCTTCTCTCTCTCTCTCTCTCTCTATATATATATATATATATATATATATAGAGAGAGAGAGAGAGAGAGAGAGAGAGAGAGAGATGGTGCAAAGACACAGGATCTTCCATCAATCCAGCGAAAGCCCAAACGTTGCTGTGCACCCTCAACAACAGAACCGCGAGCAAATCACCACCTTCTGTGTCATTCGATGGGATTCAATTTGAGAAAACTGAATGCCTACGCTACCTAGGAATACACTTCGACAGGATGCTGACCTTCAGAAAACATACGGAAAATACTGTTCTCAAATGCAAAAAGGGCCTTTCAGTCTTAAAAGCAATGGCAACCAAAGGTATTGAACAAAGCCACCTCTTCCTGCTATACCAATCACTCGTCCTCAGTGTGATCGACTACGGACTTGGGCTAACAACACCGTCTCAAAGCAACCTCCTAAAATTAGAAAGAGTTCAAAATGAAGCTATGAGGCTGATCCTTGGAACAACAAAAGACACGCCCACAGAAACCATGCGATACCTGCTTGGCCTTCCTTCAGTGCAGGCCAGAAACAAGTTAGAACAGGTCAAGACCTACTTCAAAGCATTAGAAAACCCTCAAAACCCACTGCATGACGCAGTCAAAGAACCAAAAGGCAGCCGTCTAGGACGAGAAAGATCATGGATGGGGCAAGCAGAAGACACAATCCAGCTAGTATGCCGACTACAAGACCTGAAAGAAACAAAAGAATGGGAGAAAAACCCCGAAAACCTCAACCATCTATTCAACACAGCCATTTCACTCACTCTAGGAAGACATTGTCGGGAACGGCCAGAGGGCAAAACTGATGCGGAAATGAAGCTACTCAAAGAAGAAAACAGTAAAGAAGAGGACATCATCATATACACAGATGGCTCAGTCACCAAAGACCAATCCGGTTGGGGATTCACTGCGAAACAAAATGGAAAAACAATTTGGGAAGAGAATGCTGCCTACAAAGTCACAACCTCCAGCCTAACGATGGAAGTTGAAGCTGCGACACATGCCCTCCAGTGGCTATCGTCCATCCATACGCCCGGAAACCAACATGCCATGATTCTAACCGACTCAATGAACCTCATACAGAAAATTGAAAACGGAATGGGAAGCCCAGAGTGGCATAAGGCAATGCGCAACTTTCAGATTAAAAAACTCACATGGTCATACTGCCCGGGACATGCAGGTGTTAAGGGAAATGAGCGAGCTGACAGACTTGCTGGTAACGCAACACCAACGAGCGGCCTACATCTAGGAAAATCGGAAATCCTCAGAAAAGTCAAAGAATATCAAAAAGAACAGGTACAAGGCCATCACACCATCGATCGCCTCAAAGAAATAAAAGCAGAGAGAGGGAGCGGCCGCAAGTCTAACATGAAAGGTAGAGCACGATGCTTTGCAAATCAAACAAATATCGGCATCATTTCCAAACCAACATTGCGCAAATTTCTTCAAAACGGAACAGAGTCTCTGTGGGCTTTTCCAAATACAATAGACTGAGCAACACACTAGACGCCACATTCTTGGCATCAGAGATCTTTTCCCATCCCTCTTGCGGCCAATCAGTGGCAGCCTCTGTGCGTGTGTGTATGTGTGGGTCTGTGTTTTTGAGTGCGTTTGTGCATGCGCAAGAGTGTAAGTGTACACAAGTGTCAGGAGAGTTCTGTGCACGTGCGTGTGTATGTGTGTGTGTGTGAGGGGGAGGTCGGGGTGCGGAGGGGGAGGTGGGGTAGAGGATGAGGTATGTGAGTGTATGCATGCCTACACTGTGGGAGCAACAGGATGTTGGAACGTATATATATATATCTTTGTATATATGTGTGGGGGGTTAGGGGTGGAGATATGGGCGTATGTGTGTGTGCTTGTACAAGTTCATCTCTGTGAGTGTGTGTGTGTGTGTGTGTGTGTGTGTGTGTGTGTGTGCCGTGGAAGCTGCGATACGTAGACTAGAAATGAGTGTGTGGAGGAGGGGGGTAGAGGAGGTGCAGGGTAATGTGTGTGGTGTGTGTGTATGTGTGTTGGAGGTCATGTACGTTTATATGTATTTGACTGTGCTTTCATATCTGTGAAACTGCATGTTTGGTGCATATCTGTTATGCATGTGTGGGTGTATGTGTGAATGTGTGTCTTCATGTTTTACATTTATTTGCTTATTTATCATCATTGTTGTCTTATTTATTTATTTATCATTATTATTATTTTATTATTATTATTATTATTACTACCTTTTTCTATATTATAATTATTATTTATTTATTTAATTTTTTATGCAAGCTTATCTATTATTTATTCACCTTTTTTTTTCTTCTTTTTTTTTCCAAGGCCTGACTAAGCGCGTTGGGTTAGGCTGCTGGTCAGGTATCTGCTTGGCAAATGTGGTGTAGCGTATATGGTTTTGTCCGAACGCAGTGACGCCTCCTTGAGCTACTGAAACTGAAACTGTACCCCGTTTCCCATCTCCGTACTCCGTTTCCCATCTTTGTACCCCGTTTCCCATGTCCGTACCCCATTTTTCATCTCCGTACCCGGTTTCCCCTCTCCGTACCCCGTTTTCTATCTTTGTACCCCGTATCCCATCTTTGTACCCCGTTTCCCATCTCTGAACCCCTTTTCCATCTCCGTACCCGGTTTTCCATCTCTATACCCCGTTACCCGTCTTCGTACCCCTTTTCCCATCTCTGTACCCCGTTTACTGTCTCCGTACCCATTTCCCATCTTAGTACCCCGTTTCCCATCTATGTACGCCATTTCCCATCTTTGTGCCCCGTTTTCCATCTCTGTACCTGTTTCCCATCTTTGTACCCCGTTTTCCATCTCTGTACACCGTTTTCCATCTCTGTACCCTGTTTGCCGTCTCCGTACCCCGTGTTCCATATCCGTACCCCGTTTTCCATCTCTGTACCTCGTTTCCCATCTTTGTACTCCGTTTCCCATCTCTGTACCCCTTTTACCGTCTCCGATCCCCGTTTTCCATCTCTGTACCCCGTTTCCAGTCTCCGTAATTCGTTTTCCATCTCTGTACCCCGTTTCCCATCTTTGTACCCCGTTTTCCATCTCTGTACCCTGTTTTCCGTCTCTGTACCCCGTTTTCCATCACTGTACCACGTTTCCCGTTTCCGTACCCCGTTTCCCATCTCTGTACCCCGTTTCCTATCTTTGTACCCCGTTTTCCATCTCTGTACCCCGTTTCCCGTCTTTGTACCCCGTTTCCCATCTCTGTACCCCGTTTCCCGTCTCCAATCCAGTTTTCCATCTCTGTACCCCGTTTCCAGTCTCCGTACCCCGTTTTCCATCTCTGTACCCCGTTTCCCGTCTTTGTACCCCGTTTCCCATCTCTGTACCCCGTTTCCCGTCTTTGTACCCCGTTTTCCATCTCCGTACCCCGTTTCCCATCTTTGTACCCCGTTTCCCGTCTCCGTACCCCGTTTTCCATCTCTGTATCCCGTTTCCCATCTTTGTATCAGGTTTCCATCTCTGTACCCCGTTTCCCGTCTCCATACCCCGATTCCCATCTTTGTACCCCGTTTCCCATCTTTGTACCCCGTTTTCCATCTCTGTACTCCGTTTCCCATCTTTGTACCCCGTTTTCCATCTGTGTACCCCGTTTCCCATCTGTGTGCCCCGTTTCCCATCTTTGTACCTCGTTTCCCATCTCTGTACCCCGTTTCCCATCTTTGTACCCCGTTTTCCATCTGTGTACCCCGTTTCCCATCTGTGTGCCCCGTTTCCCATCTGTGTACCCCGTTTCCCATCTGTGTGCCCCGTTTCCCGTCTCCGTACCCCTTTTCCTATCTTTGTACCCCGTTTCCTATCTTTGCACCCCGGTTCCCGTCTCCGTATCCCGTTTTCCATCTCTGTACCCCGTTTCCCATCTTTGTACCCCGTTTCCTATCTTTGTACCCCTTTTCCCGACTCCGTACCCCGTTTCCAATCTTTCTACCCCGTTTTCCATCTTTGTACCCTTTTTCCCGTCTCCATACCCCGTTTCCCATCATTGTACCCCGTTTCCTATCTTTGCACTCCGTTTTCCATCTCCGTACCCCTTTTCCCATCTCTGTACCCCGTTTCCCATCTTCTTACTCCGTTTTCCATCTCTGTACCCTATTTCCCATCTTTCTACCCCGTTTTCCATCTCGGTATCCCGTTTCCCGTCTCCGTACCCTGTTTCCTACCTTAGTACCCTGTTTCCCATCTCTATACCCTGTATCCAGGCTCCATACCCCGTTTCCATCTCCGTACCCTGTTTCCCATCTCCATACCCTGTTTCCCATCTGTGCACCCTATTTGCCATCTGTGTACCCCGTTTTCCATCTCTGTACCCCGTTCTCCATCTCCGTACCCCGTTTCCCATCTATGTACCCCGTTTCCCACCTCCTACCCCTTCCCCCCCACGGGACCACCATTCCATTGAAGTCTTCACGCAGTGTGTGTTCTTGTGGGTGGGTGTTAACACTATATGTGTGTGTGCGTGTGTGTGTGTGTGTGGGGGGGGGGGGGGGGGGGGGGGGGGGGGGGGGCGGGGGGGGGGGGCATATTTTGCGCTTTTTTTAAAGTGACTATTCATATCTGCAATAACTATTTGTAGTATTGTTTTCGTTTATGTAGATTTTGTTTTCCTCTTCTGTGTCCCCTTGTGCTGTTATGTGGTACAATTGCACACTTGTATATGTACTGTTTCATGGGGGTGCCTATTTTATGGGGAGTTTGCGTCATATAAGTACAATATAGAATCATAATTATTGTTAAGAATGCTAAGTACAGTAAGTACAAAAAGAGCTTATTGCACCAATGTTCAGAGACCTAGGAAGTCGTTGTGGCTGTGCTCTTTCACTCATCCTTATACACCACTGCACATTATCAAAGACCCAGTCATAATAACACTCACTAAGCAACACATAGATTATTTTAAAAAAAGAAGAAAAGATTTAAAAATAAAAACAAAAGTGAGTGGGAGGAGAGAGAGATGGACATCAGATAAAAATTACATATTTCTTTACATAAAATCAAATATTAAAACATATCAAACTTCAGAAACGAGTACGTATGAATATTTCCGCATATATCAATTTTAAGTTAGAACACAACCACCAAAGTAAACTCGCGGTCCTCTTCCCCCCCCCCCCTCCCCGCCTCTCTCTCTCTCTCTCTCTCCTCTCTCTCTCTCTCTATCACGCACGCACACACACACACACACACACACACACACACACACACACACCAAAACAACAACAAGAAAACAAAACAAAAACCCATACACTCAAACACAAGTACCCAAACTTGATTTTATACATTTTTTTTTTTCAAGTATTTTCTCAGTAATAGAGAAACCGAATTCATTGAAAAATAACACGAAAATTCTTTCGCCATTCTTTGCGCGGAAGACTTGCTCGCTTGTAAATCGCTTGCCACTTCTCTAAGAGATTTGTGGGTCCCTGTGTTCTCCTCCTGGGATTAAATCAGTTCCTCAACACGGTCCTTGTTCTCCTCCGAACATGCAGTCCTGGGTCTCCCACTGCCAGTTTTTACGTGCCACTGACCCTGTAGTGCGTATTTTAGCGATAAGTCTATTTATAGTGACATGACTCCACCCCTTGCCTGGACATTCCTTTATGATCCTTCTTCCACGCCAGCCTTTCTCCTTGAAACAGTTTTCAATGGTAACCTTATCACTTTAACTCAAAGGCATGGTTGATCCTTCCAAACTGAAACTTTCGACTTAACTGACTTTGGATACAGACGACAATAAAAACAATCAATGGACTTGAAACCCAGACAGGCTATTTTTAGACTGAAACTGATTGACAGATGCCAACACCTGGCAGCTCGCATGAACACGATGAAGGTCACATTGCACAGCTCTGATATTGAATTTTTTTACATGCTCATTTGAATTTGACAATACTCGCATACTTTGCGTCCGAACTTTTAGATATTTTGTAGACTTGTTGACGATACCCTAAGGTTACTGTGTGAAATTTTTCAATGAATTCGGTTGTCAAAAAGCGGTTCACTTTTTTGGGAACTCTCTCTCTCTCTCTCTCTCTCTCTCTCTCTCTCTCTCTCTCTCTATATATATATATATATATATATATATACGGGAAAGGAAAAAAAAAAGAACACACACACACACACACACACACACACACACACACACACACACACACACACACACACACAGCTGGTTTTGAAAATCTGTCATACTCTGTTACTGGAAAGGTAATAGTGCTTTATGATTATCAGAGAAAGAGAGAGTACAAGACATGAAAATTAATGTATGTCAAGACGATGATCAAGCAAATAAGATTTGAACTGAAATAAGCATGCACATGTTACAAAAACAGTAATAAAAATAACGCCATTTAAACAGTTGTACGAGCAATAAAATGTTGGAGAGAGAGAGAGAGAGAGAGGACCTAAAATAAGATGAAGAATGCATGTTAATATAATGAAACATATGTATACAAATACATGTGTATGCACACATACGTGAAAGGAAAAAAACGGCTATCAGTATATGAGCATTGAGAAGAATAACTGAAAGAGAGGGAGGGGAAAAGATGTGTGTGTGTGTGTGTGTGTGTGTGTGTGTGTGTGTGTGTGTGTGTGTGTGTGTGTGTGTGTGTGTGTGTGTGTAGTACTAGTAGTCGGCGGTGTGTGTGTGTGTGTGTGTGTGTGTGTGTGTGTGTGTGTGTCTAGTACTAGTAGTCGGCGGTGTGTGTGTGTGTGTGTGTGTGTGTGTG
>NC_134889.1:14174103-14219103 GCF_041734735.1 Babylonia areolata
CACACACACACACACACACACACACACACACACACACACACACACACACACACACACACAAAGCATGGTATCTCCAAAATACTTCGAGCTTCCTGTACCTATATATGATTAAGCCGAAGGAATGCTGACACGTTTCTTGCTTGACGGTGATTACCGTACTATTTTGACTCTTTTTTAATGACAATGTTACAGCTAGCGGCACCAAATCCTTAAAAACAATGCAAAAGCTCTGCAGTGTTTGCTGTTCGTGGATGCCGTTTTGTTGCTCCTGTTACTGTTTCCTTTTAATGCAGAGACGCCCTATATACCTCCCATTGTAACAACATAAAGCAACGATGAACGGCCATGCTCGCCGCACAGGACATAAGGCTGACGGCAAACAACGTGGCCAACAGAACCCATAAATGCAGTCACGTCTACATGCCGTCACAATGGGGTGTCAGCTAAATCAAGACACCAGCCCAGGCTCTGACCTGATCTGTGACACTGATGAATCATTCCGCCTAAACTTACAGTCAGTCTCACCTCCGTTCCTGAAGTTTGCTTAAAAGTGAAATACTCAGAGTCACATAGCCTTTCATGGCCATCCGTCGGGCGGTGAATTCATGCCCACTTTGTCTTGGGCATAGCCGAAGAATGATAGGCCAACGTGAAGGCATGGCCCAACCCTATCCAGTTTCAGTCATTTTAACTTTCCTGGCCGAAGTCTAGTACCCTTTCAAATTCCGGTGGAGTGAGGAAAACTGAAGTAAAAAGTGCCGGCCTTTCCCAGGACAACAACACCATGCTAAAATGGGGCCTGACCCCCAGCTGAACAACTTGACTGATCAACACGGGTCGACTAAACTGTCTCTCTGCCTAGTAACCCTGCCACCCCCAATCAGTTAAAAACAAACACTGGTCCAGTCCATGTAAAACGTATGTCCTTTTCCCCATGCGGCCTGCACACAGCAAACTTGACTAGTTTCGAAGTTACCCGTCTGTGGTACAAAACATACATGAAAACGATTCATGAAGACGGGAGTGTGCATATTTTACACAAGTTTGGTCTGAGTAATCAGGTCGTAAGTGAAACTTGTCTCGATTCTAAACGTCGGGGTATATGTCCGAGTTCGGTGGGCATTCACTGCATCAAGCAATGGGCTTGAAATAGAAAAATTCGTAAGAAATCGTGAAGCTTGGTCGCTGTCCATATCTCCAGGAGCGGACATGCGCGAACGGGGACGATAAGGCAGTTCGTTATTTAAGTGAATTGAGAACGGAATGAACTGTACAATGCTTCGCGAGAGGATGAAACAGAGTTGGGGGACGAGACAATAGGTTTCTGATCCTTACATGAACATGACTGAAAATAATAAAACAGCTTGCATGAAACACCGTTCAAGTCAGTGTGTGCGACGTCAAAAAGAGTGACGGCAGTCTCCTCAGTGTGCTGGGTCCGTTCTTTTTGTCGGCCTGTTTCGTTGTACGTCCTTGCTGTATCGGTTCGGACAGCACTGACCGGGTACACGCTGGAAACCGCGACACCATTCCTGTATTGCAGTGCTCAAATGCGTTGCACAGAGGACTTCACATTTGAAAAATGAGCCCGGGCGGGACTGGTGGAACTGACCTTCATTACAATGTCACGTGCTGTGCAGAAAAGTCAAATACCGAAATAGGAAGTGCATTTTAACGCCGAGTCAGTGTCCGTGCTGAAGCTTAACCATTTCAATTGGACAGCTGCACGTCCCTTTCTCGTCAGTGAGCTTGCGCCGGCTGTGAATGTTAAAGTCAGTCGATTTCACCGTGCTGTGTGTGTGTGTGGTGTGTGTGTTGTGGGGTTGAGAACTTCATTCCGTGATTGTCCGTGGTGTGTGTTAGACAGCTTGTTTCCTCGACAGCACGCGTCACATACGTGTGTGCTGTGTCCTGTGTTGCATGTCAGTGTGCTCCTGGCCTTCCGTGGAGAACTGAGGGCGAGACATAAAATATTTAACTCCACAGATGGCCATTCTTCCTTACGCACACAGTTGTTCATGTTACGTTCTGACTTGGACCGCATCAGTTGTCTAGTCCTCCACTCTTGTTTCATCACGGGCCCGCTGAAGCACGGTGCAGGTTCATACCGTCTTCACTTCAAGTACAGATTCCGGTCAGTGCACAGTAACCTCTTTCCTACGTCCCCTTCATGCACATCCACTCCAGCAGACAGGACAGGTCGTGCGTGTACAATCACAACATTCCTTCAACATGTGCTGGCAGTGTACAGTGACAGCTTCATTCCGTGTTGCCAGTGTGTCCGTATAGTTTTGCCGGGGCTCAGCTGACTTTCATTCCGTGACTTATGATGTTGTGCGAGCCAGTGTACACTCCTAAGTTCATTCCGTGATAATGTGTAGGTTGAACAACTTCATGGTTTCTGGGATTGTGTGTGTAGGCACTGACACCTGACTTCATACCGTGGTTTGTGCGCCGACGGTGTACACCGCTGACAGTTTTCAGTTCCGCCGTCAAAGTGTGTGTGGTGCTCTGCGCAAAAACATGTGGATTCATGTACTACATCGGTAAGTACAATCGCAAACCCTTGTGTCGTCGTGCACTGTCGTTTCTTCACCCTCGCGCGAAGGACTACACACTTCATTCCGTTTACAGTTTCGAAGTGCACAACTCAATACCCCCAAAGCAGCACTCCATTTTTGGACACCTTTCTAATGTGGACAAATTCCTTTTAAAATCCTCTTCCATAGTCGACAAACGTATATATATATAATTAACATTTTTACCCGTTTTGGAGTTTTTCACGTATGTTTTGTACTGCCGACGGGTGAAAATGTTAATTATAATATAAGAATGTCGAACCAGAGATGGTGGACACGTTCGTCAGAAACAGTATACCCATTTCGGTAGATTTTATTTCTGACTTCAACATCGAAGAGTGGACGGGTAAAAATGTTAATATTGCCCACACTTGGTAGTGGAGATATATTCCTGAGGTCATGGTCACCAGCTTGCAACTTTCGCCTACCCTGACGAACAGAAAAGCACAGTAGCGGCCATCGTCTCATGTAAGACTGCACACAGCACATAGCCTACCGTATGTTACATGTTGTGTGTGTGTGTGTGGTGTGTGTGTACGTGCAGTGCATGAGTGAGTGTGTGTGCGCGTACGCACGGTATGTACGTGGGTGAATGTCTGTGCGTACGTGTCCGGTGCCACTGAGTGTGTACATGAGTGCCGCTCGACAGTGTTTATTGCCTCACTTTCAGAGTCACTACTTGAGACAGTTTCACTCTTGTCACAACTCGCATCTTCTCTTCCAGCGTTGTTCTTTATCTCATTTGATTTTCTGTTGTGTTCAGGATATTTGGCGTTGTGTAGACTTCTATTTTGAATTTTGTGTTCGGCTGTTTTCTGTGTTTGATAATTTGTTTTGTAACAATTAGAATCACTGGTTTCGACAACTGGGGTTGTAGCTGTGAGCTTGTCGTTAGAGGCAAGTGGCGTGTTTCTGTCCTTGCTGGTAGCCGCAAGAGGAGTTGACGCGTCATTGGCAGTCATGAGAACTGACTTCTCATTGAAATCCGTGTGTCGCCAGTAGGGGCGGAGCAGTCACTCGGTGTTGATGTAATGTGCTCTGCTTTGTCTTTGCAGGAAGGTGGTGTACCAGAGTCCTGTTTGCTTTTAGATGTTTCTGCTGGTCTCGGTGTGGTCTTTCTGCCAAATAACGACTTAAATGAAGACTTCAGTGATGGTACCTTTTCATTTTCTTCTGTCTGAGTGGAAACACCTTTTGTTGGTTTTGGACTTTCTTTGGCATCACGATGTGCACTTTCGTTTTTCCCATTAAAACCTATTCTTCTGAGACCTTCCACAATCTGAGCAACTAGTGCTTGATTTTGTTGGGGGTGTTGCAGGTCTGCCATTGATGTTACTAAGTTTTGAATGGATGATTCTAGGTTTCAAAGAACTGAAGTCGTGGTTTGGTGTTGTGATTTCAGTATCTGTTCCAGAATAGTTTGGTCAACAATTCTCACGTCATCTTTCGCGACGTCATTGTTCTGTGTTTGACGTGTTTCCCATCCCTCTTGCGGCCAATCAGTGGCAGCCTCTGTGCGTGTGTGTGTGTTTGTGTGTATGTGTGTGTTTGTGTGTATGTGTTTTTGAATGCGTTTGTGCATGCGTGAAAGTGTAAGTGTACACAAGTGTCAGGAGAGTTCTGTGCATGTGTGTGTGTGTGCGTGTGTTGTGTGTGTGTGTGTGAGGGGGAGGTGGGGGTGCAGGGAGGAGGTGAGGTAGAGGATGAGGTATGTGAGTGTATGCATGCCTACACTGTGGGAGCAACAGGATATTGGAACGTATATATTATATATATATCTTTGTATATATGTGTGTGGGGTTGGGGGTGGGAGATATGGGCGTGTGTGTGTGTGCTTGTACAAGTAAGCGTTCATCTGTGTGTGTGAGTGTGTGTGCGTGTGCGTGTTGGTGTGTGTGTGTGTGTGTGTGTGTGTGTGTGTGTGTGTGTGCCGTGGAAGCTGCGATACATAGACTAGAAATGAGTGTGTGGAGGAGGGGGTAGAGGAGGTGCAGGGAAATTTGTGGTGTGTGTGTGTGTGTGTGTGTGTGTGTGTTGGAGCTCATGTACGTTTATATGTATTTGACTGTGCTTTCATATCTGTGAAACTGCGTTTTTGGGGCATATCTGTTATGCATGTGTGGGTGTATGTGTGAATGTGTGTCTTCATGTTTTATATTTATTTGCTTATTTATCATCATTGTTGTCTTATTTATTTAATTATTTATTTATTATTATTATTATTTTATCATTATTTTCATTACTACTATCTTTTTTTTTATATCATAATTATTATTTATTTATTTATGTATGTACGCTTATCTATCTATCTATATATATATTTTTTTTTTTTTTTCTCTTTCTCAAGGCCTGACTAAGCGCGTTGGGTTACGCTGCTGGTCAGGCATCTGCTTGGCAGATGTGGTGTAGCGTATATGGATTTGTCCGAACGCAGTGACGCCTCCTTGAGCTACTGAAACTGAAACTGAAACTGAAACTGACGTGTTTCTTTCCATTCATGTTGCATGCTGTCGGCTACTGATTCCTCATGAAATATTTCGCTACATGTTTTGCAGGTGAATTTTCTCTGTGATCGTTTGAAGATACATATTTGGTAGATAGGAAGTTCGGTACATGTGTAATGGATATGTTTTGAACAGTCTGAGCATTTTAAACTTTTGTCTTCCATTTTGGCATTGCCACAGATACAAATGTTATTTTCGTCTGGTTCAGAATGTTGTCTTTCCTCTTGATCACTGTTCATTGTATTGTCTTTCGTGTTTGAGTCACTGTCATATTCATTGTCGTACTCACCGATATCATAAATCGGTGGGTTCTCATGTCCTGCCTGTTTCATTGCCGTCAACGCTTCTTCTATCGTGTCGTAGGCCTTGTGTGTTGCCCTGGAGAAACCGGTCACGGATCTTGATGCATCGTTCCAGTTCTTAAAAATTCCGATCTTCCGTCCATTGCTAACTGCATACAGTTTTTGATCTTTCGGGTTCGCTTTTCTTGATGCCATCTTCTCTTTTGCTTATTTTCTAGTTATTTCTAGTTTTCTGGCAAGTGTGATTCAGGTCGACTTTGTCTCAGAACCGAGGAATTTCAGTGTATGTCGCCATTTCAACCGGAAGTTCAACAGACATACGTGAAAAATGTGTGTGGTGTGTGTGTGTGCGTGCGAGCGCGCGCGTGTGTGTGTGTGTGTAGGTGTGTGTTTGAGCGTGCCCGTGAGATCATGCGATGCGTTTGAATCATTGTATGAAAAAGGTATGTATACACATCCGATAATACCTATACATGATTGAATTCCTCAAAATGAGGTTCATGATCAAAGAAAAGTAATCTTTGATACAGAGAGTTTTAAACTCATCATTACAGATCGCTTTTCCTCTGTGGATACATCGGATGAGACATCTGGCCTCGAGGTCAGAATGTCATTGTATCGGAGTCACACGACAAAATGAAAATGTATATCATTCATACACACACACACACACACACACACACACACACACACACAACCACACACACACACACACACACACACACACACACACACACACACACACACACACACAACCACACACACACACACAACCACACACACACACACACACACACACACACACACACACACACACACACACACACACACACACACACAGGTTGCAGCTGTTGCTCAGTTTGCACAGCGTGAACAACAGCTGTAGGATTTTTTCATAATGTGTGTGTGTGCCAGTGTATGTGTGTCAGTGCACGCGTGCCAGTGAGTGTGTGTGTGTGTGAGTGCGCGCGCGCGCGTGTGTGTGTGTGTGTGTGTGTGTGCGGGCGTGTGTCGTGTGTGTTTCAGAACTGACGAAGACAAAAGCAAACAAACAAGCAAGCAAACAAACAAACAAACAGAAACACCGTCAAACCGAAGCTGTCAGAATGACGAGAAAACGGCATCTGCATGAATCCGCCTTTTAGGTTGTGCAGTCAAACAGAAGGCAGATCGATCAGCAAGTCACTGATCCTCTCTCGCCATGGCCACCCACAATGTCAAAGTTCGAGAAGCCAGAGAGAATGACTGTGAGGAGTTGATGCGAATGATCAAGGTAAGTGTCAGTGTTTCCTGAGAAATTTTACGGACACAGTCTTTTTTTTCTTCTTTTTCTTTTTTGTGGGGTGGGGTGTTTTTTTGTTTTTTTTTTATCCGGCTGCCAAAGGAAACAACCCATGCATCCTTATAGATCAATGTTGTCACATGAATTCTCTGTCTGTCTGTCTCTCTCACCCTCCCTCTCTCTCTGGGCTGGGTGGAAAAAAGCATTCTTATTATTGAGCTTATCTCAATACTCTGGAAAAATAAAACCTCAGCTCTCTCTCTCTCCACCTCATATACACTACAGCGCACCCGATAAAAGAAATTGTTTGAAAAGAGCAGATTGTGATGCCTCACCATCACATAAAAGCCCAACTATGAAACATTAACATAGAATCAAATCAAACGATTAAACAAAAATGTATATATAAAAAAGAAGAAGTAAATACATGGATTATGTGCAGACCAGGCATCTGTTTCCTTGATATAAATCAATCAATCAATCAATCAATCAGAATTGTCTCGTATCTAATCAAAGTCATTTCAGGTTGCAGCTGTTGCTCACTTTGCACAGCGTGAACAACAGCTGTAGGATTTTTTTCAGTTGTTGTTTGGGAGAAAGGGCGAGAGCGGGATTCGAACCCAGATCCTCCTGGACTCAAGTCTCTGTATTGGCAGATGAGCGTCTTAACCATTCTGCCACCTTCCACCTTCGCAAAAGGAATGGAATAAATGCAAAATAATGGTGTCTTTCACACACTCACCTCTTAAGCTCTGGGTGAGGTGACAATGAACCCTTCATTGATGACGGAACATACTCTTTAGCAACTGTCAAGGGGTTGATTTGATTATTTGATTATTTCACCTCTACACTCCATCTCGCTCTCTACGATCGGCTTCGGATCCGCTATGTTTACGCATACCCAGATTCAAACACTCCGCTATTGGACACCGTTCTTCAGTTCTCTGTCTCTGGACCTTGCAGTTGGAATGAACTTCCTCTTTCGCTTTGTCAGGTCTCCACACTCAGCTCTTTCAAGTCTGGCCTTAAAACCCACCTCTTCACAAGATAGCCTCCCTCCCCTGCCTCTTCCTTGTCTTCATTTTGTTCAGTTTTAGAGTTATGCATGCATGTGAATGACTAGTATGAAAACGCTTAGATTTGTCTCTGCACAAGATTCAGCACTATATTATTATTATTATTATTATTGAAAGATGATATTTACAGTGTTGAGGATTGTGCTGTGCATAACAGTTGTAACTTTGTCTGGGCCCATGCCTGTGTGAATTATGTGCGTGTGTGAGCTACGTGTGTGAGGGTGTGTGTGTGTGTGTGTGTGGGGGGGGGGGGGGGGGGGGGGGGGGTCGGGGGGGGGGGGGGGGGGTTCAAGTCAAGTTGTGTGTGTGGGGGGTGGGTGGGGGGGGGGTTCAAGTCAAGTTGTGTGTGTGTGTGTGAGCTGAAATGAACGAACACGTACGTGTCTAAGTCATCGTGTCGTGAATAGACAATAAACCATTGGGAAGAATTAAGGGGGTAGGCTGTGATCAATTTTTATGATATCCGATTTAAGCAACACAACATCAATGTGACATATTTGTCAAGAAGGAGGTGGATCTGGAGATAACAAAAGGAAGAGCAAGAAGACTGATGATGAGGATTATAATGATGGTAGTGATGGTGATGATGATGGTAATTATGATAATGGAAATGATGGTGGTGTGGTGGTGGTGGTGGTGGTGATGACGGTGGTGGTGGTGGTGATGATGATGATGAGTATGGTGACCTGACTTCGCATGTTTCAGGCACTAGCAGAATACGAACACAATACAGACCCACTGGTGGTAACCGCAAACGGTAATCTGTTTCTTTATTCAGAGTAATCCCAGACATACGTGAAAAATGTGTGTGTGTGTGTGTGTGTGTGTGTGTGTGTGTGTGTGTGTGTGTGTGTGTGTGCGCGCGTGCGCGCGCGCGTGTGTGTGTATGTGTGTAGGTGTGTGTTTGAGCGTGCCCGTGAGATCGTGCGATGAGTTTGAATCATTGTATGAAAAAGGTATGTATACACATCCGATAATACCTATACATGATTGAATTCCTCAAAATGAGGTTCATGATCAAAGAAAAGTTATCTTTGATACAGAGAGTTTTAAACTCATTATTACAGATCGCTTTTCCTCTGTGGATACATCGGATGAGACATCTGGCCTCGAGGTCAGAATGTCTTTGTATCTGAGTCACACGACAAAATGAAAATGTATATAATTCATACACACACACACACACACGCGCGCGCGCACGCACGCACGCACGCACGCACGCACGCACGCACGCACACACACACACATGTTGCTCTTGTTGTTTTCGTTGTGCAACTGAGTATAGTTTGAAGTATTGTATTGCATTAGTCTTTATATCACAACACAGATTTTTCTATGTGAAACTCGGGCTGCTCTCCCTAGGGAGGGCTCGTCACTACTCTGAGAGCACCACTCTTTTTTTCTGCCTGCAATTTTATTTGTTTTCCAACCTACCCAAGAAGGTTTTTCTACAGAATTTTGCCAGGGACAGACCTTTTGTTACCGTGGGTTCTTTTTTTTTTTTTTTTTTTTTTTTTTTTTTTTTTACGTGCGCTAAATGCATGTCACTGCACACGGAACCTCGGGTCATCGGTCGTCTCATCCGAATGACTAGCATCCAGACCACCACTCAAGGTTTGTGTAATGAAGGGGGGGCGGTGATTATGTTTGACAAATGTGTTCGTTTTTTAATGCTTAGAACACTCTGTATATTGCTTTCGACCACTTAAATTGTGAAAGTATTCCCCCCCCCCCCCTTTTTTTTTCTTTCTCTTTTTCCCCCAAGGAATGTGTCATGTTTATTGGTGATTAATTTGTTAATTTGCGACAACACACACACACACACACACACACACACACACACACACACACCTGCGAGTGTGTATACACACGCACGCGTCCGTGCTCACACACACACTTACACACACGCACGCACGCGCGCGTGCGCGCGCGCGCGCGCATACACACACACACACACACACACACACACACACACACACACACACACACACACACACACAGGTGTATCATTATTCCCTGGCTGACCTTGATTGCAGATTTGAGGAGAGACGCTTTTGGAGAGAAGCCTTTCTTCTATGCCTTTGTGGCAGAGTTGATACCAGAAGGTGCGGATGACATGATTATTATTTCCAAAATACATGCATTCTACGCTGATATGATGAACATAATACAATATTAGCTAGCTCGCTGTGTGTGTGTGTGTGTGTGTGTTTGTGTGTGTGTGTGTGTGTGTGTGTGTATGTTTATGTGTGTGTGCGTGTGCATGAGTGTGCCTGTAAATTTCTGTGTATGCATGAATGAAGTTTGTGTTTGTGAAGTGCACGTGTGAGTGCGGTATGCGTGGAGGAGGAGGAGGAGGTGGAGTTTTTTTGTTGTTGTTGTTGTTTGTCCTGCCACACATACTGATGATTGTAGACATTTTGTAAGAGCATTGATTTTTTTTTTTTTTTTTTTTTTTTTTTTTTTAATAACATTTGAGTGTTATCGTGTAGGAGAGGAGAGGGAGAGTGGGATGAATGGTGAGCTGGGCGGGGCAAACCAATGAACGGAGGGTGGAATTTGTGAAATAAATATTGAAATACAATTACAAGTGCAGGGTCTCCTCTGGTGTGTGGCCTCCTGGCGACCTAACATCGATGGTTCCCTTTGGACTGCCGACGCTGGAACTACGATGGACAAATCCGGGTGTGGCCGTGTATGGGGGAATCTAAATGAGCGGCGTGGGAGTAATGCCACTGAAACGGTGCAGATAATGGGGCAGCAAAAAAAAAAAAAAAAAAAAAAAAAAAAAAAAAAAAAAAAAAAAAAAAAACAGTTACAAAAAATCAGTCTTGTTTTTTCTCTCTTGCGCTAAAACACAGTTCGCCTTTTTTTTCTTTTTTGTGAAGCACATTTCTTTATGAGCAGCTTCTTTTTACATCTTTAACAGGTACTTTTCTACCCCTGAAAACAGAGAATGGCTGCCTACATGGCATGGTTAAAAACGGTCATACACTGACGTAAAAGCCCACTCGTGTACATGCGAGTGAACATGATAGTTGCAGCCCACGAGCGAAGAAGAAGAAGAAGAAGAAGGTACCTTTTAAAGTTAACCCTTTCACCGCCAGTCAATGTGGAGTACTAAATTCCCTTGTGTTATAAACACAGAAAAGACAGTGGCTAAGAATAGCTAGGGATTCCCCCTGCGATGTATAGAAAATATAGCCTATCCTACCACCGAACATTAGCAGTAGGTTCATGGATAACAGACCAATGAATGGTCACCTTTCAATGACATGGATCCTCTACCACGCCTGTGCATAAATGCAAGCTTGGCGGTGATAGGGTTAACCATGCTATGTATGTCTTGTTTTGACAGGTGGCGGGGAAGAAGAAGGAGGAGGACGCCCCCTGGTGGGTTTTGTCACGTACCACTACAGCTACAACTTCTTCTTCGGCCGGACGTGTTTCATGAGGGACTTCTACGTTGATGAGCCATGGCGAAGAAAAGGAGCAGGCTCTGCCATGTTGGCCAAAGTTGTCCAGGTACGAGATGGGATGTTTATTCATTTTTTTTAAATTCTAATTTATTTGTTTATTTTATTTTATTTTATTTTATTTTATGTTATGTTATAGTGTGCCGGCAGTTGTCACATACATCACCCACACTCTGTCCCCCCTTCCCTCCCCATCCCTTTACCTCCCCCCCCCCCCGCACCCCCCTCCCCCCCCCCACCCCCGCGCCTGAAAAGGGAGCTGTGTCAGGTAGTAAGGAGAGAGCCACACACCGCCTTCACCCAGGGAAGGGATGAAGCCCTGAGACTGTGACAAGAGCTGCATGAGGAGTTTATTCAACAGCAAGTGCAACAGACCAGGGAAGAGATAGCACCAAAAAAATTGGGAGACAAAACTGTTGCATTTGGAAGAGAGTGCTCAGTCCATGCAGGGGGGTTAATTTCAGATTGAGTCAGTCACAGAGATACTGGGCTGTGACAGGGAAAAGGGATGTGGGTAGGAAGAGAAGGAACAGAGGTAGGAGTAAAAAAGGTCAGTCAGTATATATATATGTTTTTACCTGCCCAGTTTGACCTGATTTTTACCTGACTTTTAGTCACTGGTTGCTATTTAAGCAGCCTGTAAAGCTTTCACTTCTGTACTCTTGCCTGAAGAAGCTGTTCTTAAAGCGAAAATTTGCTGCTTTTTTTTAGAAATACAAGTTTTAAAGACATGGAGAGCCTACTGTTGTTGATATATATATATATATATATATATATATATATATATATATATATATATATATATAGTGGGGGGCATGGGATCTCCCCACACAGGGTAGGAAAGGATTCCCACAATGAAAGGCACCAAGATTCCCACAAGTTTTTCACCAGATGTGCAAGTATTGAGCAGAATTCCTCAAGGTAGTATTTTAGGGCCAACTTTATTCACCATATTTATAAATGACCTCCCAGACTATGTTAGTAGTTGCTGCAAAATATTTGCCGATGATACTAAAACTTATGATAAAACCCAAAATTCCTTCAAATTGCAAAATGACCTAGACAACCTACAAAATTGGTCAAACATGTGGAATCTATATTTTAATGTATCTAAATGTAAAGTGCTACACTTAGGAAGAAATAATCAAAAAAAAGAATTATTTAATGAAAATTGATGGCACAAATTCTAATGTTATTTCAGAATGCAATGAAGAAAAAGACCTGGGAGTAATATTTGATGAAAATCTTTCTTTTGATGGCCACATTCAGGCTGTGATAAATAAAGCTAATAAAGTATTGGGTATTATTAAGAGAACATTTACATTTATGGATAAGGACATTTTTGTCAACCTCTATAAAACAATTGTTCGACCAATTTTGGAATATGGTAATATAATTTGGTATCCTAGACTAATAAGACAGTCTAAAGCAGTTGAACAGGTGCAAAAAAGAGCAACTAAAATGATACCAGAGTTAAGAGATTTGGACTACCAAAACCGTTTGAGACAACTAAACTTGCATTCACAAAAATATAGAAGATATAGAGGAGACATGATACAAGTATTCAAGATAATTAATAAAATGGTTGACACTGACCCCTGCACCTTCTTTTCTACTAACAAACTCCATGTTACCAGAAGCTCAAATACTAACCTTTTCACAAAATTTTGCAGAACAAATATTCATAAGTTTTCTTTTAGCTTTAGAGCAGTTAAAGGATGGAATGCACTGAAAAATTCAACAAAACAGCTAAGACTATTGACCAGTTCAAGAATCTTCTAGACAATGACTCTAAATCATTAATAAAACCATTCGATTTTGATGAATGAACATTTAAAAAATTTCATACACATGTACGCAACCCTAAACTATTCTATATTAAGAAGGGGCGTTGAAAAGCCAAAAAGGCTTTAAAAAAGTCCCAAATTCTGTATCTGTATCTGTAAGATTCCCACAATGATGTGGAAAGGAAAAGAGACTTCCCCTGTGGTCTCAAAGGGCAGGATCAGGGTTTGATTGAAAAGACTCCAGTCAGGACGATAGGTGACTGTGAGGATGGTCCTCACCAGGGTGAATGGGTGCTGCTGCCCATACCACCTGATCCAGGTGTTCCTGGTATATGTGCCACAAGGGAGGGCACAGGTGATGGAGACTGCCAGGATGCAGTCGAGTCTCCCAGACGGTCATTCAAACCGGTTGTTCACTGGTTTGTGTGAGACTGACACCAGGTCTACATCCGAAGCCTGGGGTGCATGGGACATGTGCAGGTGCCAGGGTGCCAGCTCAGATTTTGACATAAATGATAGTGTAGTGATATGTCAGTGTATTGTCAGTTGTTGACTGACTGTGGAAACAATGAAAGCATTGAGAGATGACCTTTCATGTGTGTGTGCATATGGGGGTAACAGCAAGTGTTGTGGAACACATGCTTGACTTGTTGGTAGTTATGATAACATGTGTAGAAGTTTTGCTATGTGTCAGTGGTTTACTTTGTTCAGACAAAGTGGAAAAGCACATTGTGATGTAGTTAATGAGCTGGTTAACAAGGAGAGCACTGAGGGTCAGTGCTATGTTGTTGCTCATAGTTATTGTTTGCCAGAGATATGTTGGTGGTAATGATTTCCATACATTTACTTATGTCAGTGGGATACTTTGTGAAGAGATTTGTTTGGTAAAGGTAGCACACAGTTTTATTGTGTGGTTGGTAACGTGAGTTGAACACTCAGGGTTGTAGTGGTCAGTCATGTTTGGTGCACAGTATTGTATGTCCCTGTTGGTGGCAGGTAAGCTTGGTGAAGCTTATTTTACCTCACATAGATCTAGGTGTTGGACATGTGATGAAAAGTACTGAGAGTATATAGGCCTTTCATGCCAATGATGTCCAGGATATTTTGAAATTGTTTCTGACCTGGGTTTTGGTTTTGTGTTTGTGTTCCAGGTGTGTTGCTTAAAGTAGGCAATGTGTGCTGCTTAAGTGTAGGGTGAAGTGCTTTATTTGGGTGCTGCTTAATGAAGGGTTGTGTGTTGCTTATGCCAGTACTGCGTAGGAACTGCTTATGCTTCGTGTGTGTTGCTTAAAGATGCTTGGTGATCAGAAGTTTGATTCGTTCGTTTATTTGTTTATAGTCTGTTCATCTATGATGATGATATTAGACTGATTAGAAGTTTGAGTTAGTGCTGTTGTGTGCTGTTCTGTAGTAAACACTCTATAAAAACCACTCCATGTGGCCCTGCTGTTGGTATGAGGAGACGCTTCACGCTTATTTAACTCATTTATCCCTGGGCCTGAGTGGCAATGTCCTGCCATCAAAATTCATTTAATTCAAAATGGTGTATACGCATGTTCAGACCGCTCTATCCCAGCACTGTATCTACGTGGAGTGGATCGCCCTCAGCTGGAACCATCACCCCACACCACATCATATCATACCCCACCCCACCCCACCACATCACATCATACCACACCCCACCACACCACACCACACAACACCACACCACAAAACACCACACCACACAACACCACACCACACCACATAACACCACACCACACAACACCACACCACACCACAAAACACCACACCACACAACACCACACCACAAAACACCACAAAACACCACACCACACCACAAAACACCACACCACACAACACCATACCACACCACAAAACACCACACCACACCACAAAACACCACACCCCACACCACAAAACACCACAAAACACCACACCACACCACACCACAAAACACCACACCACACCACAAAACACCACACCACACCACACCACAAAACACCACACCACAAAACACCACACCACACCACAAAACACCACACCACACCACACCGCACCACAAAACACCACACCACAAAACACCACACCACACCACATAACACCACACCACACAACACCACACCACACCACACCACACAACACCACAGCACACCACAAAACACCACACCACACCACAGCACACCACAAAACACCACACCACCCCACACCAAACCACACCACACCAACACACCCCACACCACTCTACACCACCCCACCCCACACAACACCAGACCACACCACACCAAACCACACCACACCAACCCACCCCACCCCACACCACACTATACTACCACACCCCACACCACACCACACAACACCACACCAAACCACAACACCCCACACCACACCACACCACACCACACCACACCACACCACACTGTCCATGTCTGTGCAGACCGCCCTATCCCAGCGCTGTATCTACGTGGAGTGGATCGCCCTCAACTGGAACCATCACACCACACCACATCATATCCCACCCCATCCCACCCCACCACACCACACCACACCACACCACACAACACCACACCACACAACGTCATACCCCACCCCACCCCACCCCACCACCCCACACCACACCACACCACACCACACCCACACCACATCATACCCCACCCCACCCCACCCCACCCCACCACCCCACACCACACCACACCACACCACAAAACACCACACCACACCACGCAACACCACACAACACCACCCCACACCACAAAACACCACACCACACCACAAAACACCACACCACAGCACACCACAAAACACCACAGCACACCACAAAACACCACACCACACCGCACCACAAAACACCACACCACAAAACACCACACCACATAACACCACACCACACCACGCAACACCACACAACACCACCCCACACCACCCCACCCCACACCACACAACACTGCCCCACACCACACCACACCACACCACACCACACAACACTACCCCACCCCACCCCACACCACACCACCCCACACCAAACCACACCACACCAACCAACCCCACACCACACTACACCACCCCACCCCACACCAAACCACACCACCCCACCCCACACAACACCAGACCACACCACACCACACCAACCCACACCACACCAACCCACACCACACAACACCACCCCACCCCACACCACACCACACCACACCACACCACACCACACCACACCACACCACACTGTCTGTGCAGACCGCCCTATCCCCGCGCTGTATCTACGTGGAGTGGATCGCCCTCAACTGGAACCATCACACCACATCACATCATACCCCACCCCACCACACCACACAACACCACACCACACCACACCACCCCACACCACACCACACCACACAATACCACACCACCCCACACCACAAAACACAACACCACACAGCACCACACCACACCACAAAACACCACACCACACCACAAAACACCACACCACACCACGCAACACCACCCCACACCACAAAACACCACACCACAAAACACCACAGCACACCACAAAACACCACAGCACACCACACCACACAACACCGCCCCACACCACACAACACTACACCACACCACACCACCCCACACAACACCACACCACAAAACACCACACCACAACACCCCACACCAAACCACACCACACCAACCCACACCACACTACACCACCCCACCCCACACCACACCACACCACACCACACCACACCACACCACACTGTCCATGTCTGTGCAGACCGCCCTATCCCAGCGCTGTATCTACGTGGAGTGGATCGCCCTCAGCTGGAACCATCACACCACACCACATCATACCCCACCACACAACACCACACCACAGCACACCACAAAACACAACACCACACAACACCACACCACCCCACACCACCCCACACCACACAACACCACACCACACAACACCACCCCACCCCACCCCACACAACACCACACCACACCACACCACAAAACACCACACCACACCACACCACACCACACCACACCACAAAACACAACACCACACCACACCACCCCACACAACACCACACCACCCCACCCCACACAACACCACCCCACCCCACCCCACACAACACCACACCACACCACACCACAAAACACCACACCACACCACACCACACCACACCACAAAACACAACACCACACAACACCACACCACCCCACCCCACACAACACCACACCACCCCACCCCACACAACACCACACCACACTACACAACACCACACCACAAAACACCACACCACACCACACCACACCACACCACGCAACACCACACAACACCACCCCACACCACAAAACACCACACCACACAACACTGCCCCACACCACCCCACACCACACAACACTACACCACACCACAATACACCACACAACACCGCCCCACACCACACCAACCCACCCCACACCAAACTGCACCACCCCACCCCACACCATACTACAACCCCACCCCACACCACCCCACCCCACCCCACACCACACCACACCACACCACACTGTCCATGTCTGTGCAGACCGCCCAGTCCCAGCGCTGTATCTACGTGGAGTGGATCGCCCTCAACTGGAACCAACCCAGCATCGACTACTACAAGCGTCGGGGGGCGCGTGACTTCACCACGGAGGAGGGACGGCTTCTGTTCCGGCTGGAAAAAAGCGCCATGGAGAGCTTTCTGACGTCACCACCCGCGCGACGCGACGCCCCGTAGAGTAGGCTGCTGAGGGTTTGGTGAATCATCGTCGTCATCATCGTCTTTGTCATCACCATCCTCCTTCTCCTCCTCCGTCTCTTCTTCTTCCTCCTCCTCCTCCTCCTCATCATCATCATCATTATGATGATTATGATCATCATCATTACTACCACCACCACCACCACCACCACCATCATCATCATCACCGTCATCTTCGTCGTCATCACCACCACCCTCATCATCACTGTCATTCTCCTCTACGCCTCATTCTCATCATCACCACCACCACAATTATCATCATCATCATCATCATCAACATCATCATCTTCGTCGTCATCACCACCACCCTCATCATCACTGTCATTCTCCTCTACGCCTCATTCTCATCATCACCACCACCACCACCATCATCATCATCACCGTCATCTTCGTCGTCATCACCACCACCCTCATCATTACTGTCATTCTCCTCTACGCCTCATTCTCATCACCACCACCCCCACCACCCCCACCATCATCATCATCATCATCATCATCATCATCAACATCAACATCATCATCACTACCATCATCATCAACATCAACATCATCATCATCACCATCTTCATTAACATCATCATCATCACTGTCATCAGCAGCAGCAGCATCGTCACCACCATCATCATCATCATCGTCATCAACGTCAACATCCTCACCACCATCATCATCATCATCATCATCACCACCACCATCATCATCATCGTCATCAACATCAACATCGTCACCACCATCATCAACACCACCATCATCATCATCATATACTATCGTCATCAACATCAACATCATCATCGTCACCGTCATCATCATCAACATCATCATCATCACCACCATCGTCGCCACCACCACACTCATCATCATTACCATCCTCCTCCGCCTCGATCTCTTCCTCCTCCTCAACCACCTCCTCCTCGTCATCATCATCATTACCATCATCATCAGTACCACCATCACCACCACCATCATCACCACCATCATCATCATCATCATCATCATCAACAGCAACAGCATAACCATCATCACCATCATCATCATTATCATCATCACCATCATCATTACCACCGTCATCATCATCATCATAACTGTCAGCATCATCATCAACAAAATCACGATGATTATTTGTATTTGTATTTCTTTTTATCACAACAGATTTCTCTGTGTGAAATTCGGGCTGCTCTCCCCAGGGAGAGCGCGTCCCTGCACTACAGCGCCACCCTTTTTTTTTCTTTTTTTAATAAAATTTTTCCTGCGTGCAGTTTTATTTCTTTTTCTTATCGAAGTGTATTTTTCTACAGAATTTTGCCAGGAACAACCCTTTTGTTGCCATGGGTTCTTTTACGTGCGCTAAGTGTATGCTGCACACGGGACCTCGGTTTATCGTCTCATCAGAATGACTAGCGTCCAGACCACCACTCAAGGTCTAGTGGAGTGGGAGAAAATATCGGCGACTGAGCCGTGATTCGAACCAGCGCGCTAAGGTTCTCTCGCTTCCTTGGCGGACGCGTTACCTCTAGGCCATCACTCCATTATCATCATCAACATCACATAAGTTTTAGTCCACGTAGTTATATAGCCCAGAATTTGGTGCAAACACAAGAATCAAAGCGCTTGCACACCAGTGGTTCACACACACACACACACACACACACACACACACACACACACACATACACACACACACACACACGCACGCACGCACACCCACACCCACACACTGATTCAGAGAGGTGAAGATAAACAAAAGCAAAAGAGAAAACACTCCTATAATTCTGCATGCAAGTAAAAGCCAGAGGAGACATGCAGGATGACACTGATGGGGATGGGAGAATGGGGGTGCTACTTTGAAGAGGGGTAAGTTTTAATGTCAGACTAACCTATGAAGTGTCACTGATTTTGTGTGTGTGTGAGTGCGTATGTGAGTGCGTGCGTGCGAGTGTGTGTGTGTGTGTGTGTGTGTACTCCAGGAAGACCCAATTTGTTCACTACAGAATTCGGTGCATGATTTTAGTGCGGAGACTTCCTTCACAAACAGTCGTCAAAATGGTGCGTTACATCGATCTAATATGACAAGTATGGCAAGAAAACTATGTTCTCTCTAACATTCCACAGTACGTGTCGTTTATGGAAATATCAAATGAAGTTAGGTCAAGTGGACCCTGGTATACATTCGTGCAATGATATGGATGATTCTGTGCCATGTGTTTGGGTTTGAAATTCGGTCTTTCTCCTTCCAAACGTCTTTTATGGTCTTAATACATTTTCCAGTTCGCGTAGTGAGGAGGGAGCCTCAGACCACCTTCATCCAGGCAAGGGGTGAAGCCCTGAGGGTTCAGAGAGAGCTGGAAGAGGACCAACAACAGCAACAGGCCAGGGAACAGACGGCACAGTTAGGGGATCAACTGTTGTTGTTACAGGAGAGTGTTAGGTCCATGCAGGAAGAAATTAAGGGGTTAGTTAGTCAGAGAGATGGGGCTGTGATAGGAAAAAGGGCTGTGGGTAGGAAGAGAAGGAACAGAGGTAGGAAAGGGAAAGGTCAGTCAGTGGTGGGAAATGGGATTTCCCCAAAGGTGGGTAAGGTTCTCCCCAAGGAAAAACACGATTCCCACAATGAGAACCAAAGAGACTTTCCCAGTGGTCTCAAGAAGAGGCAGGATCAGAGTCCAAATGAAAAGACTCCAGTCAGGACGATAGGTGACTGTGAAGATGATCCTTGCCAGGGTGAATGGGTGCTGCTGCCCATACCACCTGATCCAGGTGTTCCTGGTACTTGTGCCACAAGGGAGGGCACAGGTGATGGAGACTGCCAGGATGCAGTCAAGTCTCCCGGACGGTCACACAGACCAGTGGTAACTGGTTTGTGTGAGACTGGCACCAGGTCTCATCCGAAGCCTGGGGTGCACGGGACATGTGTAGGTGCCAGGGTGCCAGATCAGACTGACAGGGTTGGGAAACTGTCAGGGTCAACCTGTAGGGCTAGAGCTAGGGACAGGTTTGATGCGAGCCATCCGGCATTGACTAGAGTTGTTGCTACAGCCTGCTAGGGGAATGTTAGAATTGGGGAAAATTGTGTCATGTTATGGGGTTTTTGTTGTTGTTTTCCTTCATTCCAGGGTTTGTGGTGGCTGATGTGTGAGCTGGAACTCTGTTGATTTTTGTGTTGTGTAGCTCCCCGTTTGATTTTTTTATGTATGCTTTTCTGGGTTATGGTGCTATGTACAGCTTTATCATTTTGAAATGTATTTTTGGTGTGTTTTTTTGGTGGGTTAGAGAACCAATCTCCCCATTAGCATTAATTGATGACGGCATTGGTCAGCATGTGGTCAGCAGCAATGAGGACATTGCATTCAAAAGCCGGGGAGGGGGTGGGGGTGGGGGGGGGGGGACATCCGTGTGGCAGCCTGTCTTTCAAGTCGTTCCCCGTCTCCCCGTTCACAAACACGGCTGAGATAGATGGCGGGACTTCGGAACGAAAGCTAGGGAGAATTTATTCTAATGCGAACTTTGATCATGCCGGCTAACAGGCCGAGAGTTGTATTGTCCTGTCTCCCCAATCTCTTTGTGACGTAAGCGGGTGAACTTGTCGTCATAAATGTGTATAGACAAGTGGGTTGAATTGTAGCGAATCAGATCAATCTGTTGAATTGGACGAACTGGGATTAAGCAGTGAATCTGTCAGTCATTCACATAGCGTCACTAGGGCAAGCAAAGATTGGTTATTTCAGTTCAACTAGTTGGGGAAGTGATTGCTATAGTTTGCATTAGTATGCACAGTATGTTGTGGGAAGGGATAAAACCAGTCAGCACAGCCAGTTCTCAGCTGTCTCCCAGAAAAACTGACTGACACAGGCTGACTGACTGAACAGTGATGTGAGATGCAAGGAAATCCTTGTTGGGCTGTGAGTACACAACTTGTAATGGTTTTATGTTATGTTGATAACTTAGTTGTGTTGGGGAACAATGTTTTGTGTCGGTGAACAGCCAGTTTAACTTGATCTTGTGGCTTGTGGAAAGAAAAGGGGTTAATGTGTGAAAGCTACCCACTGAGAGAAGTACTGGCCTAAATCTTTTGAGTCCCCCCCACTTCTGTTTGGTTACAGATATCTTGTTCTGTATTTTTGATGTATTACTTACTTGTTTTGTATGGTAGGTGGTGTTGGTTCAGTGTGAACTGAACAGATCTATAGGCTAACACAATGTCAGTGTGTGTTGAGGGTTTTTCATGTGTGTGTGCACATGGGGGTAACAGCAAGTATTGTGGAACACATGTTTGATCTGTTGGTAGTTGTGATAACATGTGTAGGAGTTGTGCTGTGTGTCAGTGGTTTACTTTATTCAGACAAAGTGGGAAAGCACAGTGTAATGTGGATAATGAGTTGATTAATAATGAGAGCACTGAGGGTCATTGCTGTTTACCAGAGATATGTTGGAAGTAATGATTTCCTTACGTGTACTTGTGTCGGTGGTATACCTTGTGAACACAAAGAGGATATTTGTTTGGTTATGGTAATACACAGTTTTATTGTATGATGCGTAACCTGAGTCGAACACTCTGGGTTGTATTGGTCAGTCATAGGTATAGTGCACAGTATGGTATGTCACTGCTTGATGAAGCTTGTATTACCTCACATAGATCTATGTGTGAGAGGAGTGCATACTAGTGGACATGTGATGAAAGGTGATGAGAGGGTATAGGCCTTTCATGTCAGTGATGTCAGGATATTTTGAGATTTTACCTGACCTGGGTTTTGGTTGTGTGTTTGTGTTCCAGGTGTGCTGCTTTAGGTGTAGGGTGAATTTTACTGTGTGCTGCTTGTAGGAAGAGCTTGAAGTAGGCAGTGTGTGCTGCCTTAGTGTGTGTTGCTTTTTCTAAGTTGGGTGAACTGCTTAGTGTGTGTGTTGTATTGTAAAGTAAACACTCTATAAAAACCACTCCATGTGACCCTGCTATTGATGTGAGGAGAGAGTGAGTGAGTGCATCATTAGTTGATCCTATATCCCCCTGTCTGCTCCCCTAGAATCGAACCACACTCTCTTAAACACTTTTTACACATTAAAGGCTTGTTTTGTTTTTTTGTTTTTTTGTTGTTTTTTTTCAAAATCAACAATACAACCATACAATGTGTGTGTGTGTTTGTGTGTGTGTCCACATGCATAGGTATGTGTGTGCATGTTCATCAAATGACGGTTTGATTTGCATAACCTTAGATCTCTCTCTCTCTCTCTCTCTCTCTCTCTGCAGCAGAATCAGCAGACGTTTGAAATGTTCCATTCTCAAAACAGGTCACATGGTCTTATAGACGCACACCTTTGAGTGAACATGGCTTTGGAACAGTGTGTTTATGTCAAACTGCTGGAGAAGAAAATACCTTAAAATAAGTCTTCAAAGACACATTGGTTAAAATAAGTCTTCAAAGACACATTGATTTCCTGATATAAACATGACAGGCATTCCGAAACCGAAACAACATATAAAAAGTACACATTATTTACTTAATCATAAGTTTTTAAGAGGAAGCTGGCAGAATGATTAAGACGCTCATCTGCCAATACAATCTGTGAGGGTCTGGGTCTGAATCCGGCTTTCGTCCTTTCTCCCAAGTTTGACTGGAAAATCAAACTGAGCGGCGTCTGGTCATTCGGATAAGACTGACGATAATCCGAGGTCACATATGCAGCACGCACTTGGCACACTGTAGACGAACCCATGGCAACAAAAATGTTGTCCTTGGGCAAAATTCCGTTAGAAGAAATCCACTCTGATAGGTACACAAACATATATGCACACACTCAAGGCCTGACTTAGCGCGTTGGGTTATGCCGATGGTCAGGCATCTAGTTAGTAGATGTGGTGTTGCCGGTATGGATTTGTCCGAACTGAACGCACTGACCCGTCATTGAGAAACTGAAACTGATTCAGTTGGCGCAGGAAAATAATTCTTCGTTTAATTAATTACCACTAAGTCCTACTGCAACGTGCTTGGCAACGACTAAGATTGCTGACTCCCTGGCAAGGGAAGGCACTACGAAAGAGCAGATGGACAGGTCTGCCAGCTACTCTGAATCCAGGACCATCATTAAGGCCAAGCTGCAGAACAAGTGGAAGCAGCAGCATCCACGCCACAACAGACACAGAGCAGACCCGTACTACCTGCTGACTCGTCGAGAACAGGTAGCCATTTTCAGGCTCAGGACAGGCCACAACCACCCGTATACACGAAACTCCGTATCGGCGACACAGAGCAATGCCCGTGCAGAACAGGCAGCCAGACAACAGAACAACTGCTGCAGTCCTGCCCGCTCCACCAAGCGCTCCGAGAGAAAACCTGGCCCGACTCAATCCCAGCGGCCCGGAAGCTCTACGGAGGACTGGAGGGCCTGCGACGTACTGCCGCCTTCGTCGAGGAGACGGGGGAATCCATCTGATAAATGACGAACAAGACAACATTACCACTAAGGAATTCTGCGGTAACATTAACACGATTCGGCCTTGAAGTGGTCTGCAGTTTCACTGTTTCAGTTTCAAGTAGGCGTCAAAGCTTATGAACGATACACATTTGCTTTAAACAACAACAACAAAGGAATGAATAAGTAAATGAATGAATAAAAAGAGCATGTACCTGACCTTTGCATAAAGCCAACGTGCGCCAAGAAATAAAAAGCAATAGAAAAAACGTAAATACATCAGCACAGATATGATTGAAACAGAAATGAAAATAAATAAATAAATAAATAAATAAATAAAGGACAGTGAATTGCAACAGCCCAACTAGTTTGCGGCTTCGCGAAAGATGAAATTCGTTTGTTGTTCGACAGTCCCGACACAGACAAGTTCGAAACTGATTATTATGATATTCTATCCATATAATTTTTTTTCTTTTATATAGAATTGTATTACATTGCTTGCATAGCATTGTACATTGTATTGTGTTGCATTTTGTCGCAACTGAACAGATTTCTCTGTATGACAGTCAGGTCAGGTCATTAGATCTGCTACTGGTAACCTGTAATCCAGTACAACCTGTTCAGGGTCGGGTTGCCGACGACTAAACCGGCACTCCCACCACTCCCTTCTGGGACTGGTGAGGCGGGTGGCTAGACACCCTTATGGAGATCCATAAAAGGGCGTCGGCTCAGGAGAGCCACCGACGGCCATCTAACTCCACCGTGCTGTGTGCATGCCACACGCAGTTGGCCCCAGGGGTGTGTCTACCCATGTATGCGAAGTCTGGATCCGGCAGAATCTGCGGAAGAAACCTATCGGTTCAACGGAGAGGAAGGCGGTTACAGCAACGCACTGTGGAGTGCAGAGAGCAAGATGAGACACCGAAAGGATATCTTGGTCATCCACTGCATCCGTGCTCATCCTCCAGTCGTCTCGACTTAGTCTTGCCACTGGAAATTGGTGGACCCGGACGAGAGAGTGAGGTCGACGTTGCGCAACTCCTCTTCACTTTAAACAAACTCATCGCGCAAGTCATCAGTCATCCTAAATGACCTTTCATCCTTCATCCTTCATCATTTCATCACCCCCAAGTCCTGTGGCGACAGGCGAGCGACGAAACGACAGGTGTGGGTACACTGGCAGTCGCAGCCGCAGACCTGCACACAGGCGGCTCAGGCCATAGGGTCGTTCTTCGTCGACAGGAGCAGCGATGGAGCTCGGCAGCCGTCTGAGCGTCTGAGCAGCCCTCTTTAGGAATGCACTGCTCACCTCCCTGGCATGAGGAAGGGGCTAGAAAAGGTGCCCTAAAAATTGCCTGCTCCATATCACCCTGGCCAGCATACCGCGGCTGGCGGGGACCCTACATCAGCGGTCGAAACAAAGAGAAAGAAAAGAAAAAAACAAGGATCGTTCCTCTCACCATTGGTGCTTGGAACATAAGGACTCTCCTGGACAGAGATAACGCGGACAGACCCCAAAGGAGAACGGCACTAGTTGCATCCGAACTCGCCAGATACAATATCGACGTCGCAGCCTTGAGTGAGACTCGGCTTGCAGGCGAAGGCGAGCTCTGTGAACGGGGATCTGGTTACACCTTCTTCTGGAGTGGACGAGGAAGCGAAGAGCGACGTGAGGCTGGTGTTGGTTTTGCAGTAAAAACAGCACTTGTCAGCAAGCTAGCTGGAATCCCAAAGGGAGTCAACGATAGGCTTATGACCATGAAACTCCCACTGGCATCTGGCCAGAAGCACCTCACCATTGTCAGTGCCTACGCCCCAACCATGACCAACCCGGATGAAGTGAAGGCGAAGTTCTACGAGGACCTTCACTCTGTCATTGCTAACATCCCTAAAGCAGACAAGCTCATCATTCATGGGGACTTCAATGCTAGAGTTGGCTCTGACTACATCTCCTGGGATGGTGTGATTGGAAAGCACGGTGTGGGCCACTGCAACCCAAATGGATTGCTTTTGCTTCAGACCTGTGCAGAGCACGAACTGCTGATAACCAACACAATTTTCTGCCTCCCTACCCGTAACAGGACGTCATGGATGCACCCTCGCTCAAAGCATTGGCATCTCATCGATTATGTCATCGTCAGGAAAAGGGATAGGCAAGATGTACGTGTAACAAAGACCATGTGCGGCGCCGAGTGTTGGACAGACCATCGCCTTGTAGTCTCGAAGCTGAATATTCGAATCCAGCCCAAGAGACGCCCCCAAGGCCAAAAGGCTCCAAAACGGCTCAACATCGCTAAGCTGAAAAACATCACCATCAAACAGTCCTTTGTGGAGCTGCTGGAAGATCGTCTGGAATCCGCCTCTCTGGACAACCATAATGTGGAGTCTGACTGGAGGACCCTGCGTGAGCTGATCTATAATACAGCTTCAGAGACCCTGGGACCCATGACCAGAAAGCACAAAGACTGGTTTGATGAAAACTGTGATGAAATCAAGCAGCTTCTGGATGAGAAACGCCGTCTGCATCAAGCCCACCTGAGCATCCCAAAGTCCACATCAAAAAAGGATGCGTACAATGCCATCCGCAGGACTGTTCAGCAAAAGTTACGCCAGATGCAGGATAAGTGGCTGAGTGACAAAGCTGATGAGATCCAGGGATATGCTGACAGGCACGATATGAAGAGGTTCTATGATGCCTTAAAAGAAGTCTATGGCCCCACATCCTAAGGATCATCCCCCCTCCTCAGTGCAGATGGGAATACCTTGATCACCGAGAAGGAGAACATTCTCGAACGATGGGCTGAGCACTTCAACAGTGTCTTAAATCGCCCTTCCTCCATAAATGATGAAGCCATAGACCGTCTCCCACAAGTCCCCACCAACGAAGCACTGGACGATCCACCAACACTTCTTGAGACCCAGAAAGCAATCCGTCTGCTATCCAGTGGCAAAGCACCTGGCTCAGACTCCATACCGGCAGAGGTCTACAAGGATGGAGGCACTGTGCTGACTGAGAAGCTTCATCAGCTGTACTCACTCATGTGGAAAGAAGAGACGATCCCCCAGGATTTCAAAGATGCATCTATCATTCACTTGTACAAGCGAAAGGGGAACCGGCAAGCCTGTGATAACCATCGGGGCATTTCCTTGCTCTCCATCGCAGGCAAGATACTTGCCAGGATCCTACTAAACCGCCTCACAGCACACCTTGACCAAGGTCATTTGCCTGAGAGCCAGTGTGGATTCCGGAAAGAGCGCGGAACCACCGACATGGTGTTTGCTGCAAGGCAGCTGCAAGAGAAATGTCAGGAGCAAAATGCTGATCTGTTCTCCACCTATGTCGACCTCACTAAGGCCTTCGACAACGTCAGTAGAGAGGGACTGTGGAAGATCATGGCCAAGTACGGATGCCCTCGGAAATTTATTTCCTTGGTCAGCCAATTCCATGAAGGCATGCAGGCTCGAGTCCAGGACAATGGCGAAACATCTGCTCCTTTTGCTGTCACAAATGGTGTCAAGCAAGGCTGCGTCCTGGCTCCAACGCTGTTCAGCCTCATGTTCTCTGCAATGCTTACTGATGCCTTCAGAGATGGCGATGTTGGAATAGGCCTAAAGTTCCGAACAAATGGCAAGCTGTTTAACCTCAGAAGGCTTCAAGCAAAAACGAAGGTCATGACAGATATCATCAGAGACTTTTTGTTTGCTGATGACTGTGCCCTCAACGCTGGATCTGAAGCTGACATGCAACTCAGCGTCGACAAGTTTGCCACTGCCAGCAGGAACTTCGGCCTTACCATCAGCACGAGGAAAACTGAAGTTCTCCATCAGCCAGCCCCAGGGAAACCCTACGTTGAGCCCAACATCACAGTCAACGGTCAGAGACTCAGTGCGGTGGAGCGGTTCACATACCTTGGCAGCACACTGTCACGAAATGCGACCATCGACGATGAAGTGAATGTTAGGATTGCAAGAGCAAGTGCAACTTTTGGTAGACTCAATGCAAATGTCTGGAACAGAAGAGGCATTAGTCTTGAGACCAAGCTAAAGGTCTACAGAGCAGTAGTTCTCCCCACACTACTGTACGGCTGCGAAACTTGGACAGTGTACCAGCGACATGCCAAGAAGCTGAACCACTTCCACACACAATGCCTCAGGAAGCTACTGAACATCAAGTGGCAAGACAGGACCCCAGACACAGAGGTGCTCGCAAAAGCCACCCTTCCCAGCATCTTCACCATCCTGATGCAGTCCCAGCTTCGCTGGGCTGGACACGTGGCGCGCATGCCAGACCATTGGCTGCCCAAAAGGCTCTTCTATGGCGAGCTGCAACAAGGGAAGAGATCAAACGGAGGTCAGAAGAAGCGCTTCAGAGATACTCTGAAAGTCTCTCTGAAAGCGTTTGATATCAACCCTGACTCCTGGGAGGAATCTGCAGTGGACCGTAACAAATGGCGCGCTGCTGTGCACAAAGGCGCCAAGTTGTGCGAGGCCAACAGGACTGCTGCAGCTGTTCAGAAGAGGCAGGCCAGAAAGTCACGGGCAAACAAGCTCCCTGACAATGATATGCCTGTCTTTGTCTGCCCCAACTGTCAGCGAACATTTCGTGCGCAGATTGGACTATTCAGCCATCTGCGCACTCACAGATAGATTCATGAGCATCCTTCCCCCCACCCCACTACCACCCTCCCCCCATCCCCCATCTGGATGACAACGATGGTCATCATCGATCTCGATGGACACACCACCAGCGCTATAGGAATGACTGGAGGGGGAGAACATGAGAAAATAGTGGCAATTAGGAGATTCGAAACTGCGCGCTCAGATTTTCCCACACTGGTTGTTGTTGTTTGTTTGTTTGTTTGTTTTTTGGTGGTTTTTTTGTTTGTTTAACTGAAGAATCAAACAGCGTTCGTAATTGCAACAACACCCTGGCCACTGCAGAGCGGCGAAAAATAAAATAAATAAAGGTGAAATCTCTCGTAGTGTCATTTCGGTGGCCAGTCTGTGAAAAGGCTTAGAGTAGGCGGGTCTGTCAGTCAGAAGTTGCACTTAGAAAAGTCTCAAATTTCGTGTAGTGTGGGTCTGTGCTATTAGAAGTTGCACTTACAGTTAAATCTCGAGTCAAAATAATATGAAGCTAATACAGAGATTTGGCTTCAGACTGATGGTACTTCAAGTTCAACAGAAAAAAAAATGTGTGTGTGTGTGTGTGTGTGTGTGTGTGTGTGTGTGTGTGTGTGTGATATTATGTTTTGTGTTAATGTTTAAGATAACTCTCCTTCAAGTTCATTGTCTTTCGTATAGTATCAGTAAAAAGTCATCAGCAACAACTGAGCAAACCAGACTATATTTGGACTGATACAGAAAGTCTTGATTTATTTCTTGTATGTAGCTTCAGTCATCTCTCTCTCTCTCTCTCTGCATATATATATATATATATATATATATATATATATATATATATATATATATATATATTATCAATGCTACTCAGCCGTGTATATAGAAACACTCATTTTGTTAGACTTTATAAAACACTGGTCAGACCCAATCTAGAGTGAGAATGGGAATCTGATTTTGGAGTCGCAATGAAAAAAGAATGAATGAAGAGCAACAACAACCGAAATGAATTAGTGATCACTTAATGATATTATTATATATATATATATATATATATATATATATATATAAACAAAAACAACGAAAGAAAAAAAAGGGGGGTGTGGTGGTGGGGGGGGTGGGGTGGAGGGTGAGGGAAGTAGGGGGGGTGGGGGGAGGAGAAGAAAAAAATGGGGTTCATAATGATATACATTTTTACAAACACAATAAAACAGTGATGGAAAGATATCCATAAGACAAAGTAACACTGACTTTCATATTACAAATTTTATGTACCAGATTTTGCTTTCATATAAAATAATTGCTCTTTACTGAAGTGCACTTTGTCTTATAATATCAGGTTTCCATCCAATCAGTTTCGTTTCTTTCAACAAATCAGTTTTGGATGTCCAAAACCGTAAAAAAAACAAATATTCGAACCCATGAGAATTATGGGATGATGAAGGCCACGAGGCCAAATGAAAACCCATCTCATAGGCAAAGGAAATGATGATGTGATCAACTGAGCTATGAATAGACTCTATTTATAGCTCAATGGCTGCCCCGATTCTTTCATTAAAAAAAAAAAATGTAACAGAAAAAAAAAGAATCAGGAAGGGAAGTAACTCCAGGACCAAACATTGTACCGGTACTATTTAGCCTTAACAACGATCCTCTTCATCAAACATTCAGCCAGATGACCCTCCAACCACAGCAAGAGTATTACCTAAAATAACGTGAAATTTGGGTAGCCTTTATCGACAGCAGGCAGTATCGAAAGCAAGCAGTATTGGTGCTGGACTCACCCACCACGAGCACGTGACCTATGACGAGGGCAACTCGAGAGAGCTTGTGGATAATTTCCCGAAAAAGTGATCGAAATTGTCACCCAAATTTGCCCAGTTCCTTCAAATACCAGAAAATGAGTCTGTGTGTACGCAAACAACTACCGTTTCATGTTATTGTTTTCAGTCTATGTTTGTGTTTCACAATGTGACGCAGATAGGAGTGATGTAGATCGAAATAGCAGGGTGAGTTCCGGGTTTGTTGTGTTGCCCACACTTTCGGTTTTTGTTCTCTTTTCTTTTCTACTTGAACAACTATGTTTATTATTTTGCTGATCATAGATAAGATGTCATACTTTCATTGCCTGAACAATTTTCTGTTATATATTTTTTTCAATGGTATGTGTGTTTTTGTCATGATGGGTTCGTCCCATGCACAAAGTTCCAGACGTGGGTGAACATGCAAAGTGAATGATTTTTTCTTTACTTCCTGGTTCCAGCCAGAGAGGTGTTTGCGTAGTAGAATGAGGATTTTTTTGTTTTGCCTGTGGTGTTTTTACTCTGACGTTTCCACTTTAATTTAAAGTAGATGTGAGTTGAGTAGGTTATTTGCAATTGTATTTACATCATTACAGATACTTCTAACATAAATAGCATCAAACTATGTGAGAAGAATCTGTACCCAGTTCATGAATTGCTTCCATGGACAGTGCTGTACCCAATAATATACTTTTGTCCACACTCATGAATTTTGGAGTAGAGAATTAGCTTGTCAGGTAGTCTCATGTTTATTTGTGCTCCCCCCCATGCAGCCTGAATGCTGTTGTCATGGTGACATCCTGCAGAATCTGTACATCACTTTGATTAAGGTCACACATATCCTGCTGTTCTGTCTTAGAGTCATTTCAGAGATGACAGGTCAGACTAATCCATTTGGTTACTAAATATAGTTTTAAAAGACGTGATTGATGGGTCTTGAATTTGTTGAAATTCCAGTTCTGATCTGATGATACTGAACTCCTTAAATAAAGCATCACACTGAATCATACTGACAGGAACCAGTTTAATTGAGTTACTGACACCGTCTTGTAATTAGCATAACCCCACCCACCTTTTAAAAAGTTTTTTTTAGTAATAAATAATAAAGAGAGAGAGAGAGAGAGTAAAAAACAATAAAGCAAACACCAATAGACCAGACTGATGGAATGATGCAAAACAGGAAACTTGTAATTTACTGCTCAGCTTCTCAACATTGTCAGCAAGCCTTGCATGCATTTCCTCCTGTGTAAATAGAAGTGCTGGCTGAAAATGAAATGGTTCATCGTGAATCTCAATCCAGATTCAGAGCTGTCTGATCTGTGTTCAAGATTGCCTCGTTTTTGTTTTTGTTGTTGCAACAGCTTGCTGAAAGAAATACATTAAAAGTTAAAAGTTCCATTGCTCTTGATGGCTTTCAGGGCATTGCAGTCATATCTACCATGTCTAGGGCTAGGCATAGGTAGGTGGGGTGCAATCTTCTCCATCCCCCATTTTAACCTTTGAATTCCCCATCCAAAGTTGGGTATCTGTTAACACCTGGGTGGTGTGAGGAAAGTATCTTCCCCAAGGACACAGCACTGTGCCGAAACTGGTCCTTTAATCCAGATCACAAATGAACATTTGTTCATAAGTCAGAATAATCCAGATCACTATAGTGAACATTTGTTCATTAGTCAGAGGCATTAATGATTTGGCCATGGCGCCTCGTTTAGAAATCAGATAACTTGGGATAGTAATATTTTAACTGATCTCTGATAGTCAAGTCACTACATGCACAAATTTGTGACAGTGTCATGTGGGTGAAAATGTGCATGCTGATCGTTTTGATATCTGGATTGACTTCATTTTTCTTATCCATGGATATAGTCTTTTTTCTTCTTTTTTCTCATAAAGTAAGTCAGTGTTTCAGATCTCTGAAATGAATGATGTATTTTTCTGGTCAAGAAGGAAAGTGGCAGAATGGTTAAGATGCTCAGCTGCCAATATGGAGAGTCTGTAAGGGTGTGGGTTCGAATCCTACTCTTGCCCTTTCTCCCAAGTTTGACTGGGAAATCAAACTGAGTGTCTAATTGGTCAGATGAGACGATAAACTGAGGTCTCATGTGCAGCACACACTTGGCACTCTGAAAAAGAACCAATGGCAATGAGAGTGTAGTCTTTTGGCAAAATTCTGTAGCAGAAATCCACTCTGATAAGTACACAAATATATAAGGATGCGTTCAAGGCCTGACTAAGCGTGTTGGGTTATGCTGCTGGTCAGGCATCTGCCTAGCAGATGTTGTGTAGCATATATGGATTTGTCTGAAAGCAGTGACGCCTCCTTGACAAACTGAAACTTAATCTAGTCAGTCCATTTTTTCTTATCACTAAGTCCATTTTTCTGAATGCAGAAATTAAACCAGTTTGTTTTCTTTGAAATCGGTGAATTTTTCTGAACACTGAAACCAGTCCATTTGTCAAATTTCTGAATTCAGCATGTGACAGTGTCTGGTGAGAAAGGATGGTGAAGATTTTTCTCAGTCTCAGCTGCAGTGAAGGTATGTGCAGCCCCAGATTTAGCTTGCAAAAGATCAGTTGATGTGTGTCCAATATCCTTCTTGCTTTCCTTCTTTTCTTTTCCCCTTTCTTTCTTTCTTCCTTTCTTTTTTGACTCACTTGTGTAAACAAAGTGAGTCTATGTTTTAACCCGGTGTTCGGTTGTGTGTGTGCGTGTGTGTGTGTGTGTGCATGTGTGTGTGTGTGTGTGTGTGTGTGTGTGTGTGTGTGTGGTAAACTTTAACATTGCCATTTTCTCTGGAAATACTTTGTCTGCCAGTACCAAATTTGGCTCAAACAGTATGAAAAAAAATCTTCACAGTCATACCAGTAACAGGTTGTAAGTCTTTTGAATTAAGCCGTATTTCCGAATCATTAATGGTTTATTTCATTGATATACATTCCAAAATTGAAAATTATAAAAACTGCTTCCTACTGAGCTAGGCTTACTAGAATGTAGGTTGTGTTCGAAGACGACGATCTCGTTTTTGTTGTTCACAATTCAAAGGAAAGAAATACAAATTCTGGACAGAACATATACAGTGATACTAACTACACTATCGACGTGTTTACTGCTTATGAATATTCTAAAATGGACACTGAATTAACTGGAATGAACATAAAAGAAAAATTGAATCTGTTGTTTTTTCAGCCCATTGTAGACTGGTTCATCAGTGCAGATCTAGAGTTGTACCATGTGTTGCAGTGGGCTTGAAGCGATGGCAATATCTCATTTACTGCTGAAATAAAAGACAAATTGAGACATTATAAAATACACCAAAAAAAAAAGAGAAGATTTAAACGGCGTTATTTTGTCCACTAAAATCACATCTATTTGTCGATAAAGAAGAAAACGTAAAGTTTGCTTTAACTATTGTTAAAAGGGGGTGGTGGGGGTAGGGGTTGTACGGGGAAGGAGAAGAAGGAAGAAGGGGTAGAGTAGGATAACAGGCAGAGGATAGGTGCACAATCCACTCTCTCCTCATACCACAGCAGGGTCTTTTAGAAAGATGAATTGAGGTGTTTATTTCTCTAACTTTAAACAGCACACCTGGAACACACACAATATTAAAACCCAGGTTAAATCAATACCAAAACATATGCTAGACATAATTGCACTGATGTAACAGAAACATCATTATGTTGTCTGGACAAATAAACAATTCCACAGATAACCTTTCTCCATTCTGACACTCAATGTCTAGCCGTACACTCTCTTCTCAAAGAGATCTATGTAAAGGTGTAAAACAAGTTTCATATAGCTTACCATCAACAAACAGTGGCATATAAGTTAATGTGCACCAAATATATGACTAACGAATACTAACTCCCAGTGTTTAACTCCTGTCAAACCACCATAGAATAATAGCTGTCACACCAAGTATGTGGCAGACAATTACAAACTCCCAGTGTTTAACTCCAGTTAAATCACCATACAGTAATAGCTGTTTCCATTAAGACTGAACAAATCTGTACTTTGTCTCTGCAAAGTATCTCATTGGTAAAATTTTTACATGGGAATCATATAGTTACCAAGTAATTTGGTAAATATATAGCAACCTGTGTGCACCAACATAGGACTGCCTCTCAGTGGTCTCAAATCTTATTGAACACATACAGCTATGTGTTACCCCACTGGCATATAACACATGACTACAGCACATGGTAATCACAACTACCAAGTCACACATGTTCCCCATATTATATTTGGATACCCAGATACCCTAAACCCGTACTCCATTTAGTCATGTATTGGCTACATTGTGTATTTTAACCACTTTTCCCTCAGTCACTAGCCTCAAGTACAGTTAAGCCATACACATGCTGGCTATGCTCTCTCACAAGTCATGCTATCTGCACCAACACATTCCAGTTACATTAACTGTGAAATACCATATCAGCTATAAAGGATTTCTCAACACTCTTGTGACACAACATCACAATTCTACAAACTCCAAACTGTTTCACCAAAACCATAAAGTAAATTGTCAGCAAAGCAGATTACCAGTACAAGCATTACTCACAACCCCAAATGTTTCAGGCTTCACTTTATATTCATGTAGCAGAACACAGTCCCACTGAGCCAGTGTGTCAGTCACAGAATCCAAATGTACCATAAATCAAGCATTCAACTATGTCCGAAAAATATATGCTAGTTTGACACTCACAGCCCCCATGGTACTGTCTTGACTGTCCGGCTCTCCTGGCCTGCACCAAGCAAGGAAAAGAAAGAAACCCCACTTGCCAAGGACAGGGGGGAAGGGAAAGAGAGTATGGGGAGGGGTGTTGGTGGGGATAGATGCCATGGAATGTGTGTGTTGGGGTGGGGGTGGGGTGGGGGGAGAAGAATAGGGAGGTAGGAAGAAGGGGTCCATCAGTGAGCAGTGTGTCTGAGAAAATCCCACACTTCCACCATAGGTGCCTGACACACTATAACACTATTAAATTCAGTCAAATGACGTCAGATGCGCTGCAGCAGTGGGGATCAATCTGCTTGCTTCGGAACTGAACATGTATGGTTCGATCCCTCTCGATTGCGTTTTGTGTGTGTGTGTGTTGTTGTTGTTGTTGTTGTTTTTATTCATTTTTTTCTTCCAAGCTTATTTTATACAGAACACTTTTCAATGATTTTTTTAATCTCTTCCTTTTTTTTTCTCATGATTCCTTTACTGGATAAAGCACGAAGCACAAGTGAGTCTTGAAGGCTTTGCCTCTTGTTTTTCTTTTCTCCATTTCTTCTTATTTTTTATATGTTCAGCCAGTCTCTGTTTATTTGTCAACTTAATTGATACTGAATATTTCTTCTTTATTTTTCCTGTGTTGACCAGATTACTGAAGGGGTGTCTACATACTCCCACCTCAGCATCTAATTATGGCCTCTGCAGTAGCAGCTGACTCCACCGACACACTGACATGCAGCGTGTGTCATAACTTCTTTCATGACCCTAAGCTGCTACCATGTGGTCATCTGTTGTGTCGTGACTGTCTGCTATCGTGGATGGAGTCAAACAAGAACGCCAGCTGCCCACTCTGCAGACACCGTATCGTGGATGCTGACAGTGAAGGAAATTTAAATGAGATCGCAGACATGTTACCTACCGACCTGTCAATGGTCCGCTTGGTGGAGGCTGAGCAGCTGCTGCACAAGCAACACCAGTGCTGTTCCTGTGAAGAGGTTGTCGCCACAAGTCTCTGCCTCAACTGCAGAGACATGATTTGCAAATCCTGTGCAAAGATGCACATAAAATTTTCCTCCAGCAAAAATCACGTGGTTGAAGAGTTGTCCAACCTGACGCCAGAAAAACTGTCTGCAAACCACGGCCCGCCCACCTGTGCGTACCATGCCAATGAGGTGTGTACCCTGTACTGCCCAACCCATGAGGAGTTGATTTGCCACACCTGTGCCGTGACCCGTCACCGACAGTGCCAGGAAGTGAAGGAATTGGAGGAGAAGGTGTCTGAGGCACACGCCGTGCTGGCAGAGCTGGTGAAGAAGCTGAAGGAAGGACAGGTCCTGATGAACCACAGCATTGAGCAGCTGGACCAGCACCTGCAAGAGACGGAGAAGAAGATACAGACCTTGATGGCAGAGATTGACGCTGTTTGTGACAAGCTGGAGTCGGCTGTCAAGGAGTGTCGGCGCCATCTGAAGGAGCTGGTTCACAGGGCCGGTGCCGAGGTGAAGGACGCGGTAAAGGACGGAAAGACCTACCTGCTCCAGCAGAAAGGCAAGGTGACGAGCCACAGCATTGTGGCAGAGCGGATCCAAGAAATCAAGACACACAACGAGGTCAGGACCATGACGGCCGTGATGAAGTCCCGTGTGGACGACATGGACCTCAGCGCCACCTTGCCTGCAGACTTCAAGGTGGTTTCTGCCGTGAAGATGGAGATCAGCTCAGATGTGGTGTCTGAAGTAGAGGCAAAGCTGAGAGAAGTTGCTGAAATCCAGTGCATCCCTGCTGATGTCAAGGCCCAGCCTGCTGATGTCAAGGCCCAACCAAAGGTGAGACTTAGTTTTTGCCTCTCTAATTTCCTACTTTTTCACAGATTGGACTGGGCTTGTTTTATTTTTTCTTATCTTTTGTTTTATTTTGTATTTTGAAATAGATGTTTCTTCTATAACATAGTTATTAATCACAGTAATTTCTTACTGTAGGATTTATCTTCCTGATTTGTTAAAAGTATGTGTATGATTTATCATAGTAATTTGCTATTCATAGTTATTTGTTAATGTAGGATTATGATAAATCATTGTTATTTGAAGTTGAAAGAATTATCATAGCTATTTGCTACTGAATGATTTGTTTTAGTTCCTTGTTGCTGTATAATTTAAGATAGTTGGTTGCTCCTGTATTATTTATCATAGTTATTTGCTGCTGAATAAGTTATTCTAGTTCTTTGTTATTGTATAATTTGTCATAGTTATTTGGTATTGTATGATGTATCCTGGTTATTTGCTACTGTATGATTTTTCACAGCTATTAGCTGCTGTATGGATTATCATAGTTATTTGCTACTCAACAATTTATCACAGCTATTTGCCTCTGCATAATTTATCATAGTTATTTGCAGCTGAACAAATTATCACAGCCATTCACTGCTGAATGATTTATCTTAGTTATTTGCTAGTGTATAACAACATATAATTATTTGCTACTGTATAATTCATCATATCTATTAGCAACTGTATGATTTACCATAGTTATTTGCTACTGTACAATTTATCTTATTTGCTATGGTATAATTCATCACAGCTATTAGCAACTAAATGATTTATCATAGTTATTTTCTACTGTGCAGTTTATCATAGTTATTTGCTACTGTATGATTCATCATACTGTTAGCATCGATCTATATAATTTATTTATCATAGTTATTTGTTACTGTATAATTTATCATAGCTATTAGCAACTATATGATTTATAATAGTTGTTTGCTACTGATAATTCCTCATAGCTATTGGCAAGTGTATGATTTTATCTGAGTTATTTGCTACTGTACAATTTATAATCACTGTTACCTGAAGTTCCTTCTGCTTCATCAGTCCAGTAACTGCCAAACGTCAGTCTGTCTTGACCTTTTGTGGTGAGGGGTGGTGGGGAGTGGGTGTGCACGTCTCACAATGCATGAATGTCTGACGTTCCTCACAGGAGACTGGGAAGTTCACTTTAAGCATGAAGCGACTGGCTTTGTCCATGACTATTGTGCAGCCAGTCAGGGACACGGACAGAAGTACTTGAGCTTCAAGGCTTGCCGTTTCCAGTCTCCAGTTGTTTTCATTTTCTGCTTCAGCTGTGGTGTCCTCCAGTGGTCAGCCCCCTGCCACTGTGCTGAAGGTTGACGATGGGCTGTTCAACAAATGACATGTCAATTATAACATGTGTCTTTCTTCGTGTGTGAATGCAGTGTTAGTGCTGGATGCATTGAAGAAACTGAAATCTATGAGCCATAACATGTCATGCCCTACCATACTATGACCGTACCATGCTGTATGTGTAATTTATACCATATCCTACAATAGCTTACAAAAGCATAGCACAGCATAGCATAGCATAGCATAGCATGCCATACTATACTATACCATACTATACCATACCATATCATACCTTACCATATCGTACCATACCATACCAATACAAATACTGTAGTAGTAATATCATACTATACCATACCATGCTTAAACATTCCATTCAACAAGAAGTTAGATAATGTCTTCAGTGTCCAGTGTTAAACAAGAAAATTGTCTTTGGTCACCTGTGCTGCAGTTATAACCAAACACATCTAAAGCATTACCTGTACTGGAGTTATAACCAAACACATCTAAAGCATTACCTGTACTGCAGTTATAACCAAACACATCTAAAGCATTACCTGTACTGCAGTTATAACCAAACACATCTAAAGCATTACCTCTGCTGCAGTTATAACCAAACACATCTAAAGCATCACCTCTGCTGCAGTTATAACCAAACACATCTAAAGCATCACCTCTGCTGCAGTTATAACCAGATACATTGAAAGCATCACCTCTGCTGCAGTTATAACCAAACACATTGAAAGCATCACCTCTGCTGCAGTTATAACCAAACACATCTAAAGCATCACCTCTGCTGCAGTTATAACCAAACACATCTAAAGCATCACCTCTGCTGCAGTTATAACCAAACACATCTAAAGCATCACCTCTACTGCAGTTATAACCAAACACATTGAAAGCATCACCTCTGCTGCAGTTATAACCAGATACATTGAAAGCATCACCTCTGCTGCAGTTATAACCAAACACATTGAAAGCATCACCTCTGCTGCAATAACACTTACAGCCAACTACATATGAAGCATCACACATTTTACACATTCATGAAAAATTCAGTTTTAAATATATAAACATTTCACCTAAAAGTTCATTCACGCACACAAGTGTGCATGCGTGCACTCTCTCTCTCTCTCTCTTTCTATCACCCATGCATAATTACAACATAATCTAGAACATTACATTTATTAAAAGAAAATCTGTCAGCACTAACATTTTGTAAAAGTTCACTCACACACACACACACACAAGTGTGCGCACTTGCACACACACACACACTCTCTCTCTCTTTCTCTTTTTCTCTCACCCCTGCATAATTACAACATAATCTAAAACATTACATTTATTGAAGAGGCACCATCACAATTGATTGAAAGAAAAGAGAATGAAAGAAAATATGATAGATTTTTTACCAGTATGTATGTGTAGCTGTGTACCGAGTGGTTACTGAAGGGGGTACGGCACAAAAGACTTAACTAAATATGATTGAATGAATTAAAGGATAGACAAGATCCCACGCACAGGCCAGGAACATATAGAGGCCAGTCACAAATGGGTTTTTCTATTGTTTTATTTACAATATTCTAAAAGAAGAAGACTAAGAAGAAGAAATAATGAGAAGACAATGCTAAGAGAAGAACTAAGAACTAAGAGAAGAAGACAGTGCCTGGAATGACATAAACAAATGTCATTAGTACAACATGTCAACACAAGTGAACAGTAAAGCACATGTATACATACTACATGGAAAGACTATCACTCGGGTTTGGGATACGCAACAACATAATGCATATGTGTGAAGACCAAATGCTGACATCAAATGACATTTCTAATACATTTAAATAGCTCAATTAAAGTGATTGAAGTGATGCTGACTTGGTGAAAGTACACTGACAGTATAGATTAGATAAAGCTTATACTGTGTCAAAGTGACTCAAATGAATCAGTGGATTAGATATAATATTGGCAAACTGATAGACCAGATAGTAAGTGAAGAACCACCATGGCTTAACCATTAAGTGGTGAATGAACTTTACACACTCACTAGAACATTCTGGAACAAACTATCTGTGTCGAGAGACGTCACTGACTGTGACGTTAAGAATCAAATGGAATACTGCTACGAGCATATGACGACATGGCAATTTTCTAGATCAATCATAGCCGAGCTGTGACTAACATGTCAAAGCAATAACTGAACAAAGCAATAACTGAACATACTCATATGAACACAAGTACTGTGTCAAATAATACAATTTACAAATCAACACATTCTACACACTAGTACTTACAGCGATACGTAGCGAGGTGTCAGCTGTTGTGGGGACACACACGACACACTGCCCGCGACACAGCAAGAGAGAGAGAGCAGGCTCTGGTCAGATGACTGACCAGGTATGAAATGACCACTCATCATTCACTGTGCCAATTTATGCAAGTTTAGCGGACCGCAAAGTGCGTCACGTGTGCTTGCAAGCAGATCGTCACTAATCACGGAGAATCCGATGACAATTGTGTTTGTTACAAGGTGTTCAGTGACAGATTTCTAGATGATTACTGAACCGATTTGCATCGGATAAGTTGCAAAAGAAAGAGCTCAACGCCTACTTTATAATGAGTGTAAAATGAAGTGTTGATTATTTAAGATGAATTTATAATCTTAATTTAAGTCACCTGAACAGGGTCAGTTTTAACGAGCTCGTCGCTGAAAATTACAAACTGCGTTAAATCAGTTTCACGTAGGCGAACATAAATGGAATAGATTTAAAGATGGAATTAAGACGATTCTGCCAGTATATAATACTAGTAGTTTACTGATCTGACAAGAGAGTTATTAATTAATTACGGTGGAACAGAAACACAAGTTTGCTCTCAGCCAATGACGTACCACAACGCGACACTGGTCAAGCCGTCAGCAGGTGGCCTGGCGAGGAGGACAAAATGATGTAAGCGGAGTGACGTCACACATTCTGTGCGCGGGTTATGAGGGAAAACTGTCGTCTGCTGTGGCTTGTGCGTGAATAGTGTTGGAGCAAGCATAGCGCGCTTGGTCACATATGTAAAGTAATAGTAGTAAACCACAAACATATTTTACACTATATCATACCATACCTTACCATACCATGCCAAATCACACCACAAACCATACCATACCATACCATACCATACCGTACAGAAGATAGATACCATGGTAATAAAAGTTAATAGATAATCCAGTTTTTTAATGGAAAATGAATTATGTTACAGGTCACAACATGGAATTTCCATGGCAACCATGGTAAAAATGTTGTCCTCTCCAACAATGACCAGACTGCAGATCGAGTGACTACACCCAGCTATGGTATTGTGATGTCACGTGAGCAGATGGAGGTCAACACACTGTACCAGGTAGGACCACAAACAGCACACATCTTACAGTGTACATGGGTCACTGCACTGCATTTGTGGGCTGTCCGTGCTGCAGTGTGCATTCACTTACATGAGTGGGCTTTTATGGAGAGGACTGTGAGCTTTCTTTCTGTGCACTGTTTACACATCTGGCCATGTTATTCAGGGGAAGAGCGTGCTGGGCTTTTGTTGTTTTTGTTGTAGTTGTTGTGTCTAGTTTACTCAACACTGGCAAACACTACAGGGGCTTTATGAACAGTGATTTCTGACTGATTTTTGACAGTTGAATTTGTTGGGGCTTGACAGATGGCTGCAGGATTTCTGATGTAACTGAAATTGAAATGATATGATTTATTAAAAGCTCTGTTCCCCACAAACCCCTGTCTTTATGGCTGTGTGAGCTTGCTGTCACTTGGAGCCGGAGACTTTCCTTCTGTCACCTGGAGACTTTCTTTCTGTCATGTGGAGACTTTCCTTCTGTCACCTGGAGACTTTCTTTCTGTCACCTGGAGACTTTCTTTCTGTCACCTGAGGACTTTCTTTCTGTCACCTGGAGACTTTCTTTCTGTCACCTGAGGACTTTCCTTCTGTCACCTGAAGACTGTCTTTCTGTCACCTGAAGACTTTCTTTCGTCATCTGGAGACTTTCATTCTGTCACCTGGAGACTTTCCTTCTGTCACCTGAAGACTTTCTTTCATCACCTGGAGACTTTCTTTCATCACCTGGAGACTTTCTTTCGTCACCTGGAGACTTTCATTCTCTTTCGTCACCTGGAGACTTTCTTTCGTCACCTGGAGACTTTCTTTCTGTCACCTGAAGACTTTCTTTCATCACCTGGAGACTTTCTTTCGTCACCTGGAGACTTTCATTCTCTTTCGTCACCTGGAGACTTTCTTTCGTCACCTGGAGACTTTCTTTCGTCACCTGGAGACTTTCTTTCTGTCACCTGAGGACTTTCTTTCTGTCACCTGAAGACTTTCTTTCATCACCTGGAGACTTTCATTCTGTCACCTGGAGACTGTCTTTCGTCACCTGGAGACTTTCCTTCTTTCACCTGGAGACTTTCATTCTTTCTGTCACCTGGAGACTTTCATTCTGTCACCTGAAGACTTTCTCTCTGTCACCTGGAGACTTTCTTTCTTTCTGTCACCTGGAGACTTTCATTCTGTCACCTGAAGACTTTCTCTCTGTCACCTGGAGACTTTCTTTCTTTCTGTCACCTGGAGACTTTCTTTCTTTCTGTCACCTGGAGACTTTCATTCTGTCACCTGAAGACTTTCTCTCTGTCACCTGGAGACTTTCTTTCTTTCTGTCACCTGGAGACTTTCATTCTGTCACCTGAAGACTTTCTCTCTGTCACCTGGAGACTTTCTTTCTTTCTGTCACCTGGAGACTTTCGTTCTGTCACCTGGATACTTTCTTTCTTTCTGTCACCTGGAGACTTTCTTTCTTTCTTTCTGTCACCTGGAGACTTTCTTTCTTTCTTTCTGTCACCTGGAGACTTTCTTTCTTTCTGTCATCTGGAGACTTTCTTTCTTTCTGTCACCTGGAGACTTTCTTTCTGTCATCTGGAGACTTTCTTTCTGCCACCTGGAGACTTTCTGACTTTCTGACACCTGGAAACTTTCGTTTTTTTTCTGTCACCTGGAGACTTTCTTTCTTTCTTTCTGTCACCTGGAGACTTTCTTTCTTTCTGGCACCTGGATACTTTCTTTCTGTCACCTGGAGACTTTCTTTCTTTCTGGCACCTGGAAACTTTCTTTCTTTCTGCCACCTGGAGACTTTCTGACTTTCTGTTTGTCACCTCAAGACTTTCTTTCTTTCTGTTTGTCACCTCAGGACTTTCTTTCTTTCTGTTTGTCACCTCAAGACTTTCTTTCTGTCACCTGGAGACTTTCTTTCTGACTTTCTGACACCTGGAAACTTTCTTTCTTTCTGTTTGTCACCTCAAGACTTTCTTTCTTTCTGTTTGTCACCTCAAGACTTTCTTTCTGTCACCTGGAGACTTTCTTTCTGTCACCTGGAGACTTTCTTTCTTTCTGTCACCTGGAGACTTTCTTTCTGTCTGTCATCTGGAGACTTTCTTTCTTTCTGTCACCTGGAGACTTTCTTTCTTTCTGTCACCTGGAGACTTTCTTTCTGTCTGTCATCTGGAGACTTTCTTTCTGCCACCCGGAGACTTTCTTTCTGACACCTGGAAACTTTCTTTCTTTCTTTCTGTCACCTGGAGACTTTCTTTCTTTCTTTCACCTGGAGACTGTCTTTCTTTCTGTCTGTCACCTGGAGACTTTCCTTCTTTCTGTCACCTGGAGACTTTCTTTCTGTCACCTGGAGACTTTCTTTCTGTCTGTCACCTGGATACTTTCTTTCTTTCTGCCACCTGGAGACTGTCTTTCTGTCTGTCACCTGGAGACTTTCTGTCTGTCACCTGGAGACTTTCTTTCTGTCTGTCACCTGGAGACTGTCTTTCTTTCTGTCAACTGGAGACTGTCTTTCCTTCTGTCACCTGGAGACTTTCTTTCTGTCTGTCACCTGGAGACTTTCTTTCTTTCTGTCACCTGGAGACTTTCTGACTTTCATTCTTTCTGTCACCTGGAGACTTACTGTCTGTCACCTGGAGACTTTCTTTCTGTCACCTGGAGACTTTCTTTCTGTCTGTCACCTGGAGACTTTCCTCGGACAGGTGAAGCTGTATGGGTCTGACATCCCTGGGGCAAGATGTCCGTCTTGTGTTCCATGGTGTCAGTGTTGATCCACAGTTGTTGGGGGTCACTGATGGGATCCGAAGACAAAGAACAAAGACAACTGGTATTGAAGAGGTTGACATGTTGAGAAGGGAACCAGTCACGCAAACCTGGTTGGCCTAGGACAGTAGAAGTAACATCGGCTTTGATGAAAGAAAGACAGTGCTCCTTCATCTGTTGATGCTGTCTGACACAGTGACAGCATTTCCAGCACTTTGCTTCATCTGTTGATGCTGTCTGACAGCAGTTCCAGCACTGTGCTTCATCTGTGGATGCTGTCTGACAGCAGTTCCAGCACTGTGTGTCATCTGTTGATGCTGTCTAACAGCAGTTCTAGCACTATGCTTCATCTGTTGATGCTGTCTGACAGCAGTTCCAGCACTGTCCTTCATCTGTTGATGCTGTCTGACACAGTGACAGCATTTCCAGCACTTTGCTTCATTT